>NC_090817.1:55079550-55150332 GCF_000390325.3 Nicotiana tomentosiformis
CTTTTAAATTCGTCTCCAAAAGTTTCAAATCTATTCATAAATAATTCAATATACTCAATACGAATCATAGGAATTAATTCCATATGAATTTACTAATTTTTCGGATAAAATCTAAAATTTATTAAAATATTCGACAGTGGGACCCATCTCTCAAATCCCAAAAAAACTTACGAAATTCAAACACCCGTTCCGCTACGAGTTCAACCATATAAAAATTATCCAATTCCGATATCAAATGGACCTTCAAATCTAACTTTTTTCGTTTTTGGAAGATTTTAGAAAAATCTGATTTTTCTTCCATAAATTCACGGATTCATGATATAAACGAGTATGGAATCATGAAATATAATCAATATAGGATAAAGAATACTTACCCCAATATTTTTCGTAAAAATCGCTTAAATATCCGCCTTAACCGAGGTCAAAACGACCAAAATGTGAAAATAATATCGGACTCTTCGATATATACACTGCCCAGGCATTTCCGTACCTGCGGTGCCTGGACTCGCACATGCGAGCTCGCATCTGCGAGAAAAATCTCGCATCTGTGAAATGGGGCTGCCAGGCGAGGCCTTGACGTGCGGAGGAAAAATGCGCACCTGCGCTGACCTCCATTTCTGCGATTATTGTGTCCGCTTCTGCGGACGCGCGGGTGCGTGCAGGTTTCTACACCTGCGGACTTTTGCCCAGCCACACCCGGGCGCATCTGCGATGGAAGGCTCGCTTTTGCGAGCTCGCACCTGCGGTCAAAAATCCGCAGGTGCGATTATAACAGAAGGCAAAACTTTAGATTTTGCTTAAGTCCAATTCTTGTTCCAATTTCGATTCGAGTCACACTCGGGGTACTTGGGACTCCGTACGAATATACCAACGAGTCCCGTAACATAATACGGACTTACTCGGGGTCAAAAATTTCAAACAATGCTGAAATTATAATTCACACCCCGATTCGAACTTTGAGTTTTAAACCTTTTCATTTGCAAATCTCGTGCCAAAACATATTAAATGAATCCGGAATGACTTCAAATTTGGCACACAAGTCCTAAATGACATAACGGAGATATTCAAATTTCCAGAATCGGATTCCGGTTCCGATATAAAAAAGTCAACCCCGTGGTCAAACTTGGATGTCTTTAGCCTTCAAATTGCTAGTTCCGTTAAATGGTCATAACTTGAGCTAGGGACCTCCAAATTAAAGTCCGGGCATACGCCCAAGTCGCAAATCACGATACGGAGCTACTGAAATTGTCAAAATACTGATCCGGGTCCGTTTGCTAAAAATATTGAGCAAAGTCAACTCAGTTGAGTTTTAAAGCTTTATTTCACATTTTAATCCATTTTTCATATGAAAACTTTCCGAAAATTTTTACGAACTGCACACGCAAGTTGAGGAATGATAAATTATGATTTTCGAGGTCTTGGAATACAGAATTACTTATTAAATCTAAAGATGACATTCTGGTTCATCACATTCTCCACCTCCAAAACAAACGTTCGTCCTCGAACGGAGTTAGAAAAAGTACCTAAGTTGGAGAAAAGGTGTGGATATTTACTCCGCATGTCCGACTCGGACTCCCAGGTAGATGCCTCTACCGGCTGACCTCTACATTGCACCCGAACTGAAGGATAACTCTTAGACCTCAAGAGTCGGACCTACCCGGCTAGAATAGCCATCGACTCCTCCTCGTAAGTCAAATCTTTGTCCAATTGGACTGAGCTGAAATCTAACACATGGGATGGATTACCATGATATTTCCGGAGCATACACACATGGAATACCGGATGAACCGCTGATAAACTAGGTGATAATGCAAGACTGTAGGCTACTTCACCCACCCTTTCAAGAATTTCAAAGGGTCCGATATACCTAGGGCTCAACTTGCGCTTCTTTCCGAACCTCATTACACCTTTCATAGGTGAAACCCGGAGCAATATTCTTTCTCCAACCATGAATGCAATATCACAAACTTTACGGTCGGCATAACTCTTTTGCCTAGACTAAGTTGTGCGAAGTCGATCCTGAATAATCTTGACCTTATCCAAGGCATCAGTACCAAATCGGTACCCAACAATTGAGCCTCTCCCAGTTCAAACCAACCAACTGGCGATCGGCATCGCCTTCCGTATAATGCCTCATATGGAGCCATCTGAATGCTCGACTGGTAGCTATTATTATAAGCAAACTCCGCAAGTAGCAAGAAATGATCCCAAGAACCTCCAAAGTCTATAACACAAGCGCGGAGCATATCTTCCAATATATGAATAGTGCGCTTTGACTGTCCGTCTGTCTGTGGATGAAAGGCTGTGCTCAACTCCACCCGCGTGCCTAACTCACATTGTACTGCCCTCCAGAAATGTGAGGTAAACTGTGTACCTCGATCTGAAATAATAGACACGGGCACACTGTGAAGGCAGACAATCTCACGAATGTAAATTTCAGCTAATCTCTCTGAAGAATAGGTAATGCCACTGGAATGAAATGTGCTGACTTGGTCAACCTGTCCATAATGACCCAAATTGCGTCATATTTTCTCTGAGTCCATAGGAGCCCAACAACAAAATCTATAGTGATACGCTCCCACTTTCACTCAGGAATTTCTAACTTCTGAAGCAAACCACCAGGTCTCTGATGCTCGTACTTAACTTGCTGACAATTCACACACCGAGCTACATATGCAACTATATCTTTTTTCATTCTCCTCCACCAATAATATTGCCGCAAATCTTGATACATTTTGGCGGTACCTGGATGAATAGAATACCTGGAACTGTGTGCTTCTTCAAGAATTAATTTACGAAGCCCATCCACATTAGGCACACAAATACGACCCTGCATTCACAGAACCCCATCTTCCCCCACAGCAACATGTTTGGCATCACCGTGACGTACCGTGTCCTTAAGGACAAGTAAATGAGGATCATAATACTGCCTCTCTCTGATGCGCTCATATAAAGAAAACCGAGCGACTATGCAAGCTAGAACCCGACTGGGTTCTGAAACAACTAATCTCACAAACTGATTAGCCAAAGTCTGAACATCTGCAGCTAATGGCCTCTCACCAACCGGAATATACGCAAGACTGCCCATACTCACAGCCTTTCTACTCAAAGCATCGGCCACCACATTGGCCTTTTCGGGGTGATACAAAATGGTGATATCATAGTCTTTCAACAACTCCAACCATCTTCTCTGCCTCAAATTAAGATCCTTTTATTTGAACAGATACTGAAGGCTACGATGATCAGTAAATACCTCACACGAGACACCGTAGAGGTAATGCCTCCAAATCTTCAGCGCATGAACAATGGCTGCCAATTCTAAGTCATGAACAAGATAATTCTTCTCGTGAACTTTCAACTGCCGCGACGCATATACAATTACCTTGCCATCTTGCATTAATACTGCACCAAGCCCAATGTGAGATGCGTCACAATATACCATATACGATCCTGAACCTGTGGGTAATACCAACTCTGGCGCCGTAGTCAAAGCGGTCTTGAGCTTCTGAAAGCTCAACTCACACTCGTCTGACCATCTAAATGGGACACCTTTCTAGGTCAATCTGGTCAATGGGCTTGCTATAGATGAAAACCCTTCCACGAACCGACGATAATAACCTGCTAAACCCAGGAAACTCTGGATCTCTGTAACTAAGTAGGTCTAGGCCAATTCTGATCAACCTCAATCTTCTTAGGATCCACCTTTATGCCTTCTGCCGATACAACATGCCCCAAAAAGGCAACTGAGTCTAACCAAAACTCACATTTTGAAAACTTGGCATATAACTGATTATTCTTCAAGGTGTGAAGCACACTTCGAAGATGCTGCTCATGTTCCTCTCGACTGCTGGAGTAAATCAAGATATCATCAATGAATACAACCATACAAGAATCCAAATAAGGCTTGAACACCCGACTCATCAAATCCATAAATGTTGTTGGGGCATTTGTCAACCCAAATGACATCACTAGGAATTTGTAATGCCCATACCGAGTTCGAAAAGCTGTTTTAGGGACATCAGATGCCCTAATCTTCAACTGATGGTAACCAGACCTCAAATCGATCTTCGAAAATACCTTGGCACCTTGAAGCTGATCAAATAAGTCATCAATTCTTAGCAGCAGATATTTGTTTTTGATAGTGGCCTTGTTCAACTGCCGATAGTCTATACACATCCGCATAGAGCCATCTTTCTTCTTTACAAATAATACTGGTGCACCCAAAGAGAGACACTGGGTCTAATGAATCCCTGATTAAGCAAGTCTTGTAACTGCTCTTTCAATTCTTTCAACTCTGGTGGGGTCATACGGTATGGTGGAATAGAAACGGGCTAAGTGCCCGGAGCCAAATCAATACAGAAGTCAATATCTCTGTCGGGTGGCATCCCCAGAAGATCTGCAGGAAATACTTCTGGAAATTCACGAACAACTAGTATTGAGTCCATAGAAGGGACATCCGCACTGGGATCGCGAATATAAGCCAAATATGCTAGACACCCTTTCTCTACCATACGCCGAGCTTTTATATAAGAAATAACCTTGCTGGCAGAATGACCAGGAGTTCCTTTCCACTATAATCGAGGTAACCCTGGCATAGCTAGGGTCACTGTCTTGGCATGACAATCCAATATTACATGATAAGGGGACAGCCAATCCATACCCAAGATGACATCAAAATCTACCATATCAAGAAGTAGAAGATCCACACTAGTCTCGAGATTACCAATAGTAACCACACACGAACGATAGACATGATGTACTATAACAGAGTCTCCCACCGGTGTAGATACACACACAGAAGCACTCAGAGAATCACAAGGCACAATCAAATATGAAGCAAAATAGGAGGACACATAGAAATAAGTAGATCCTGGATCAAATAGAATTGAAGCATCTCTATGGCAAACTGGAATAATAACTGTGATCACAGCATCAGATGACTCGGCCTCAAGCCTAGCTGGAAAAGTATAAAATCGGGGCTGGGCCCCACCACTCTAAACCGCGTCCCTAGGACGGCCTCTAACTGGCTGGCCTCAACCTCTAACAGCCTGACCTCCACCTCTAATGGCATGACCCCTACCTATAATGGCCTGACCTCTACCTCTAGCTGCCTAACCCCTACCTCTAGCTGGCTGAGCAGGCGGTGAAGCAACCGGTGCCAGTATGATGGCACGTGAATCCTGCCGAGATCTGTTACTCGCCAACCTAGGGCAATACCTCCTGATGTGACCAATGTTCCCACACTCATAACACCCATCCGGATGTCGAGGGTGCTGAAACTGAAGCTGAAGCTGACCCAAATAGACCGGATAACCGCTGTAATAACTCTAGAGTGGTGAAGCACTGATAGAAGCTGAATGTGCACTGAATGCCGGCTGTCCAGAGTAAGGCATAATAGGACCGTGACTCCCTGAAGCACCGGGAGATGCATGAAGTGATGAATGAAACGGTCTGGGAGGATGACCCCTACCAAAATTTCCCCTCCCTCCAGACGAGGCACCACTGAAACCACCAAACTGACGAGGCCTTTTGTCAGACCTCTGCCCTCTCTCTTGTGCAAGAACCATCTCGATTCTCCTCGCGACACTAGCAGCCGCTTGAAAAGAAAATTCACTTCCAGTCTCTTTGGCCATCTGAAGCCTGATAGGGTGAGTGAGTCCCTCAATAAACCTCCCCACTCTCTCTCCCTCCGTAGGTAGTAAAAGGAGAGCATGACGGGCCAAATCCACAAAACGGGACTCATACTGAATAACAGTCATACTGCCCTGCTGTAGACGCTCAAATTGCTTGCGGAATTCCTCTCTCAGTGTGATAGGGAGGAACTTCTCCAGAAATAGCTGAGAGAATTACTCCTAGGTAAGTGTAGGCGATCCGATTGGTCAGGTTAATGTATAATCTCTCCACCACCTCTTGGCGGAACCCGTCATCTGAAATACAGCAAAATCAACCCCATTGGTCTCAACTATACCCATGTTCCACAGCACCTCATGGCAGCGTTCAAGATAATCTTGTGGGTCCTCAAAAGGTGTACCACTGAAGTGAACTGGAAAGAGCTTAGTAAACTTATCCAGTCTCAATAAGGCCTCAAAAGACATGACGGGCCTATCACCGATCTGTGCCGCAATAACTGGCTGAACTACCCCAATTGGCGGGGCTGTTGGAGCCTGATTCTGGGGAGCCATATGCTCCGGAGCGGGAGTAGTGGGAGTTTGTGCTCCTCCCCAGCCTATGAGGCGGTTGGTGCCACTGGAAATGTACCATTCTGGGCCACGCCCTCAATAAGACTTACCAAACGGACTAGAGCGTCATGAAGTACTGGAGTGGCTATGAATTCTTCCAAGACCTGAACTGGTCCAACTGGTACATTCTGAACTGGAACCTCCTCCTGAAGGTCCACCTGAGGTTCTTCAACAGGTGCAGCTGCTCAAGCTCTGGACTGCGCTCTACCTCGGCCTCTAGTATGACCTCGACCTCAACCTCTACCCCTGGCCATAGTTGCCACTGGTGGTTCTGGTCCCTGTCCATTGGTAGAGGTATTACGTGTTCTCACCATCTGCGAGAGAATAAGAGTAGAATAGTTCAATCATCGATGATAGAATAAAATCGCACGACAGAATAAGAAAGAAATGATATTGTTCCTAAACTTCATAGCCTCTAAGAGATAAGTACAGACGTCTCCGTACCGATCCTTCAGACTCTACTAAGCTTGCTCGTGACTCGTGAGACATATGTAACCTAGTGTTCTAATACCAACTGTCACGACCCAAAATTCCCACCTTCGGACCGTGATGGCGCCTAACATTTCACTTGCTAGGCAAGCCAACGTTAGAATAATATTATCTATTTTTAAAACAATTTTTAAATTTATTAATAATCAAAGAACAAATATGGAAGTAAAGTCTGAAATATAGTGAAATAATCCATAAAAACAACGGTGTCTAAATACCATCCCAGAATTGGTGTCACAAGTGCACGAGCTTCTAGAATAATACAAATAAAGGTCTGAATAAAATAAAGTTGTCTGAAAATAAATACACAACTAAAGTAAAATAGACGGGGACTTTAGAACTACGGACGCCATGCAGTTATACCTCAAGTCTCCTCCGAGTAGCTGAAATCCGAGCTAGTCTATGGCACGCCGCTGAGACCAACTCCGAAATCTGCACAAGAAGTGCATAGTGTAGTATCAGTACAACCGACCCCATGTACTGGTAAGTGCTGAGCCTAACCTCGACGAAGTAGTGACGAGGCTAAGGCGGGTCACTTACATTACCTGTACGCAATATTAGTAACAACAACAATAATAGAAATAAATCAGGTAACTCATTTATAATAATTGAAGCCAACTCAGCAGTCATAACCAATTATCATTTCCATCAATTCTGTTGCAGCGTGCAACCCGCTCTCACAATATATTCACATTCAATTCTGTTGCAGCGTGCAACCCGCTCTTACAATATATTCCTTTAATCAAATCTGTTGCGGCGTGCAACCCGATCCCCCAATATATATATATATATATATATATATATATATATATATATATATATATATATATATATATATATATATGTATGTATGTCGACTTTTAAATAAGTCTGTTGCGGCGTGCAACCCGATCCTCTAATATGGACTTTTTATAAGTCTGTTGCGGCGTGCAACCCGATCCTCCAATATGGACTTTTCATAAGTCTGTTGCGGCGTGCAACCCGATCCTCTAATATATTCATTATAATTAATTCTGTTGCGGCGTGCAACTCGCTCATCCAATATGGACTTTTATCAATTCTTATAGAAGAAATTTTCCCAATAAATGCAACAATTAATATAAAATTATAAGACAAAAAACATACAATAATTATAATTTAATTATGAAACAAACAATGACAAATAGCAGATTATTATGGAAATCAGGAAAAAAATAGATATTTTAATATTTAATATGCTAAATGTCAAATAATAATTAAAATACATAATTCAAATAGCATGTAACAATTAATGCATGAATTCAAGAATTAATATTTGACAAAGAATATGAGATAAACATTTATTATAATAATTAATTTATGATTTAAAATAATTTATGATTTTTCAAGTAAGCAAGCAAACAATTAATTTGACGACATATAGACACTCGTCACCTCGCCTATACGTCGTTCACATGCAATTCACGTAACAATTAAATTAAGGGTTCTATTCCCTCAAGTCAAGGTTAACCACGACACTTACCTCGCTTTGCAAATTCCAATCAATTACTCAACCACAACTGTTTCTTTTAAATTCGTCTCCAAAAGTTTCAAATCTATTCATAAACAATTCAATATACTCAATACGAATCATAGGAATTAATTCCATATGAATTTACTAATTTTCCGGATAAAATCTAAAATTTATTAAAATATTCGACAGTGGGACCCATCTCTCAAATCCCAAAAAAACTTACGAAATTCAAACACCCGTTCCGCTACGAGTTCAACCATATAAAAATTATCCAATTCCGATATCAAATGGACCTTCAAATCTAACTTTTTTCGTTTTTGGAAGATTTTAGAAAAATCTAATTTTTCTTCCATAAATTCACGGATTCATGATATAAACGAGTATGGAATCATGAAATATAATTAATATAGGATAAGGAATACTTACCCCAATATTTTCCGTAAAAATCGCTTAAATATCCGCCTTAACCGAGGTCAAAACGACCAAAATGTGAAAATAATATCGGACTCTTCGATATATACACTGCCCAGGCATTTCCGTACCTGCGGTGCCTGGACTCGCACATGCGAGCTCGCATCTGCGAGAAAAATCTCGCATCTGTGAAATGGGGCTGCCAGGCGAGGCCTTGACGTGCGGAGGAAAAATGCGCACCTGCGCTGACCTCCATTTCTGCGATTATTGTGTCCGCTTCTGCGGACGCGCGGGTGCGTGCAGGTTTCTACACCTGCGGACTTTTGCCCAGCCACACCCGGGCGCATCTGCGATGGAAGGCTCGCTTTTGCGAGCTCGCACCTGCGGTCAAAAATCCGCAGGTGCGATTATAACAGAAGGCAAAATTTTAGATTTTGCTTAAGTCCAATTCTTGTTCCGATTTCGATTCGAGTCACACTCGGGGTACTTGGGACTCCGTACGAATATACCAACGAGTCCCGTAACATAATACGGACTTACTCGGGGTCAAAAATTTCAAACAACACTGAAATTATAATTCACACCCCGATTCGAACTTTGAGTTTTAAACTTTTTCATTTGCAAATCTCGTGCCAAAACATATTAAATGAATCCGGAATGACTTCAAATTTGGCACACAAGTCCTAAATGACATAACGGAGATATTCAAATTTCCAGAATCGGATTCTGGTTCCGATATAAAAAAGTCAACCCCGTGGTCAAACTTGGATGTCTTTAGCCTTCAAATTGCTAGTTCCGTTAAATGGTCATAACTTGAGCTAGGGACCTCCAAATTAAAGTCCGGGCATACGCCCAAGTCCCAAATCACGATACGGAGCTACCGAAACTGTCAAAACACTGATCCGGGTCCGTTTACTAAAAATATTGACCAAAGTCAACTCAGTTGAGTTTTAAAGCTTTATTTCACATTTTAATCCATTTTTCACATGAAAACTTTCTGAAAAATTTTACGGACTGCGCACGCAAGTCGAGGAATGATAAATTATGCTTTTCGAGGTCTTAGAATACATAATTACTTATTAAATTTAAAGATGACATTTTGGGTCATCACATCTAGAAATCACGTATAAATTTAACTGTACCGTTTTACGGGTAAGCAGTTTGGCGCCCACCGTGGGGCCTAGACAGCCGTGTAATTAAATTGATCCTTGCCTCTTTTACTAACGTGTTTTGACTATTTTGTCTTAGAAAAAATCACAAAAAATGGCAGATAACACTGTTAACGATGCACACAACCCCGAAATTCGATGCACACACTGGGGCGTAATTTCGAATTTTTGGAAAATATTAGTATTTTGATATGGAATTAATTCCTATAATTTTTGTGAACTGAATCAAATTAATTGTGACTAGATTCTAGCCGTTTGGAAGTTGATACGCGCATAATGGAATTTCTAGAGCATTGCTTAGCTTGCTCGACATTGGATTTGGCTTGTTCGAGGTAAGTAACTCTTCTAATCTTTGAACTGAGGATATGAACCCTGAATATATGTATTATGTGAATTGTTGGGAGGTGACGCATATGCTAGGTGACGGGCGTGTGGGCGTGCACTATAGAAATTATGATATAATTATTTTTGTGGAAATTTTGTAGTAAATAATCTTGGCAATTTCCATGCGATTTTATGTGTTAATGAAATTGAGCTGAAAAACATATTAAAAATCATGTTGAGGCTATGTGCCAGTATTATTGGGACCCACAGAGGTCATATTGTTGTGAATTATTTATTTTAAATTGAAAATTCATACTCAGTCATATTAATTTCATTGCATATCATATCTCAGTCTCTGTTGTTATTTATTGATACATCGTATCATCATTTTTGGCTATTCTCGTGACATTATGAACCCATGAGAAAGAGACTAGAGAGATTGATAACTGAGGGAGGCCGAGGGCCTGATTGTGAGGATATTTTTGGGATCGGGCTGCACGCTGCAGCATGCCATGTTGGCTTTATATATATATTATACTATTGCACGTGAGTTGGCCGTGCGAATCCTTATATTATACTATTGCACGTGAGTTGGCCGTGCAGATCCAGATATTTATATTATAGCACGTGAGTTGTCCGTGCAGATTATAGCGCTTGGGGTGAATGAGCCCCTCCAGAGTCTATACACACCCCCAGTAAGCGCAGGTACCTACTAAGTGCGAGTGCCGAGTGCCGAGTGATGAGTGACTGGGAGGCATGAGTGATTGTGAGGTATGCCTAATGGGCTGTTTACGAGTGATTGTGAGGTATGTCCGAGGGGCTGTTTACGAGTGATTGTAAAGTAAGCCCGAGGGGCTGTTTATGATTTTATCACTGAGTTGAATCGCATTGGCATGCACACATGACATACAGGCATAGAGATGTATTTTCCTCATGCTGCACAATATCACATCATTCATGATTTCTCACACATTTTGACAGATGGACATAGTGATGCATTTGTTTTTACACGGGTTATCTGGAAGGAAAATGAAATATCTCATTTATTATTGAAAGGATTTTTTGAAAAAATTATTGTTTTCAAACTTATTCATTTTTTGACAACTTCGGCAAACGATTTGGGTTTTCACTGATGTATTTGAAAGGAAGAACTATTATTTTTGAAATCATAATTTGGCTGAGCATTTAATCTCTGAGTTACTTTTGGTATTATTTGCTTTATGTTGTTATGGACTATTGTGGACTAGTGGTTTTGGACTCGACCTTGGTAGAAACTCATCACTACTTTCAACCTAAGGCTAGGTTTGTTACTTACTCAGTACATGAGGTCGGTTGTACTGATACTACACTTCTGCACATTACGTGCAGATGTTGGCTATTGTTGTTGCTGTGCTCGATGGTTGCGGGATTTGAAGATGTACCTGCGTTCCTATTGTAGCTGCCTCTTGTTCATGGTAGTTTTAGATTTATAAAAGCTCTGTTTATGTATTATTCAAATAGACTATGTATTTATTTCATTTCCGCTTTGTATACTCTATTCTTAGAAGCTCATGATTTGTACTACCAATTCTTGGGGGATGTATGCGATTAAGAATTTTATTCACTTAAATTACTTTAATAATTATTATTGGAATTGGATAATTGAAAGTTGGCTTACCTAGCGGGTTGGGTTAGGTGCCATTACGACTAGTTGGATTTTGGGTCGTGACAAGGACGAATGAACTTAAACGTGAGAAAGGAGATTTTGGACAAATAAAAACGAGCTGCTTGCTTTCCTGACGTTCCTGCTTCACCAACTTACTTTCCGTCCTACTTGCTTGAGCTACTCGATTCATACCCAAATTATTTAACGAGGACGAGACATATGTTTCAAAATGGAAAAAGGACCAACATGAATCACCTACTTGATTAAGTAGGTGATAAGTGGGTGCATCACCTACTTAGAGCTTGTGGATCAAATTAAAAGGGAATGGAAAAGAATAGAGATGGGTAAGTCTTGGGGCAGCCCAAGACCCATCTTTCCAAGCCCATTAGTGGGGCCATATAAACATAGATATATCTCAATTTTACTTAGAAAATAATTCATAATCCCTCTCTCTATTGCAACGTGAAGTAGCTCCAAAATATCAGCCCAAGATCTCTCTCAAAGTTATCCTAGGGTTCAAGACCAAATCCACAAGTTGGTAAGGTGATTTCCCTCTTGGAAGATCAAGATCACCTAGTTATCTCTCTATTTTATTGTTTGGGGTAAAGAGCTTATTTGAACTTGAAGTAAAGCTTAGTTGGATGTTTATTTCATGATATTAATCAAAGGCATAATGATTTTATGACATTCCGAGAGATCTTATTGACTTACTTCTCATGCATTGCATTCATTTATATATATACATTGACACATGAACATATGACGTTATATACACGTATATTATATGTATATGGGGTATGGAGAAAGGTTACGGCGTTATATACGCACCATCTGTGTTGAGTTCTAGCTTCTGTAAGCTTAACAATGGTCCCTTATTGTTTGTTGTAGATTGAAGTACTAACGGGCTGAACCGACGTCGTGTGGTTTGGTAAACGATAAAGGTATGTTAAGGATATTCCTTCTTTCCTTTTGGCATGATACACATGATATAAATGAAACGAGCAAACACAAATCTTCTAAACCTACCGATTCAAACCTTCCACTACTGGTGGGAGCCATCGAGTTGCTGGAATATGCGAAGGGTGAAGAGATGAGCCATAGAAGAATATCTAGTAAGAGGAATATTATACAAAGTACTAACGAGTGCGGTTCCAAGCAACCGGAAAGGATGAAGCCGTTATCGGAATGATGTCATTGGTGGAAACTGCAACGAACCGCTCCATCCACCCACTGTCATTGTCATCATCCATGCTAGACAACAAAGCATGGTGGTCACGCTTGCAAAGGTTTATCATTTTTTTGGGGGAATATAGATTCATCACATGAGCTAAGGTTAGCTCCTCCCCAGTTTCTTGGCACAAGCGTCGGAGGCATACGAACGTCCTCCGCATCTGACTAAAAGGAGGACACGTGGAATCCAAGATGGAATGGCTAAGGACCGAACGCAGCCACTACGCTTGTCACCGGAACGGATAACGTTCATAAAAGTGTATTAAATGCTCTGCACCCGGTAGCATTTACTAAGAAATATTCTACAACATTAAGAGCGACGGTTCGTTATAAAGAATTTGGCATTTACGCTCAACGTTACATCTTCACCAATGACCCTCATAACTGACACTAAAGGAGGGCACGATCCTAGGACCTTCTTTCCTAGACATAGCTATAAATAGTGAGCTCAGTTATCATTGCAAAGGATACATAAATTTCTGGCAAGAACATATATTATATTCTATACAAACCTTTATACAATTTCACTCTCTTGCTTTTTGATCCCATCATTGCTATGTTTGGAAACCGTGTTCACGGAATCAGTATATTTGCTATTTTATCTACATTCTAAGGCTAAGTACTGCGTATTTCTTCGATTATTATATTATGTTAGGATCAAATTAGTTCACTTGTGTAGAAACCACGTATAAATTCAACTGTATCGTTTTACGGGTAAACAACTTAACGTCTGAGATATGAATGATTAAGATTCAGACCTACGTTAAGTGCAAACAAATGAGGCCAAGGTTTTTGATCGTCAATTGCCCGAAAAAGTAGTAAGTTCGAATAGTTGGGAAGTGTTTCGGTCTCTCTTCTTTTATATTTTTTATTATTTTAAAAATGGTTAGGAGAAAAATCATATTTTCAACTTTTTGTTTCTTTATTTTTATTTTGTTAGAATAAATCTATCATTTTAGACTATCAGATAGCAATAAGTTTAATGTAAACATATGAAATGTACTACATATCATTTAGTTATATTGTCTATCTAATTATGATTTTGACTCTATTTCTAATCAGGCATAGACTAATAAATATTCTACTTGGGTTGGAAAACAATTCTAAAATAAGCCTCCTCTAATATAGTTTAATTTACTTTATTGATTCAGAGTAATTTTTTCTTCAACACCAAATATTTAGCAATTGTTTTTGTATATAGTATGGATACATATTTAAAAACATCTCTTTTAATTATCTCAAACATATATTTTAAATATTATTTATGTTGATATTGAACCAATATGTCTTCCTTATCGGGTACACGCGCTACGCACGTACTCTAAGACTAGTATATATATATATATATATATATATATATATATATAGTGTCAACTTAAAAAAAATACTCATCCTAACTTGCTATATTCATCTAGCAATGTTTTCACCACTTCACCGTCCTCAACAAAAACACGACCTTCAAACGGCCTTCCACAAAGAACCTCATCTCCACCATTCTTCATTCCATCACTCGTAAGTGTTATCACAACTCGTTCGACTTTAATTCACATCCAGCCATCGTCCACAAACACACAAAAACCACCTTGATCATTTCTAAAATACCTCCCCTACACAAACGAAAATTCAGCAACGCCTTTCTTCATGGCCCTATACATCAACCATTCATCATCATCATCTTTATCACTTTCTCCATCTAGAACACACAACAAAAATTAGCCATGAATTACCACTGTATAGGGTGAAATATGATCTGACACGTGGTCATCTAAAGGAAAGACACATGGAACCCTAGACGGGGATGGCCGAAGATCGAACACAGCCATTCCGCTTGTCACCGGAAAGGATAACGTTCATAAAGGTGTATTAAATGCTCTGCGCCCGATAGCATTGAATAAGAAATATTCTACAGCATTAAGAGCAACGACCCGTTACAGAGAATTTGACATTTATATTCACCGTTACATCTTCATCAATGACCTTCATAATTGACATGATCCTAGGACCTCCTTCCCTAGACACAACTATAAATAGTGAGTACAGTTATCATTGTAAGATATACGAATTTTCTGGCAAAACTTATACCACATTCTATACAAAGCTTAATACAATCTTACTTTTCCGCTTTTTGATCTCATCATTATTGTGCCCGAAAACCTTGTTTCCGGAACTGTCATCTCTGTTGTTTCAT
This sequence comes from Nicotiana tomentosiformis, assembly GCF_000390325.3. NCBI lineage: Eukaryota > Viridiplantae > Streptophyta > Magnoliopsida > Solanales > Solanaceae > Nicotiana > Nicotiana tomentosiformis. Next base: position 55,094,738 of record NC_090817.1, read on the forward strand.
CTACATTTTATGGCTAAGTATTGTACATTTCTTCAATTATTGCATTATTTCAGGATCAAATTAGTTCACTTGTCTAGAAATCACGTATAAATTCAATTGTAACGTTTTACGGATAAATAATTTGGCGCCCACCGTGGGACCTAGACAGCCGTGCAATTAAGTTGATCCTTGCCTTTTTTACTAACGTGATTTGATTATTTTGTTTTAGAAAAAATCACAAAAATAGCAGATAACACCATTAACAACACGTACAACCCTGAAATTCGAGGGGATCAACCTCATTTCGAGGATTCAATCAATGACACCAGCAATGAGGGAAATGACGCTACGTTGGTACATGATAGGCAGAACCCTCAACATGTTCGGGAGACAACTCCCGATGATGCTGATGAGGAGCATGTCGTGGATGCGGTGAGGGTCCTGCAAGAGCAACATGCGATCATTCTAGGCCATCTCACACGACAAGATAAGGTTATGACGGAGCTGAAGCAGGCGTTATCGGGGGCTTCGAATAATGCAAATAGAGGAGATCCAATTCCTCCCGGTGTTCCCGCAAACCAAACAAGAGAGTCGACAACAGCACTCCCAAGGGTGAAGTTGTCTCCGACGGGGCTGGGAAGAATGGACCCGGTCTCAACAACGAGAAAGACCAGTTAAAGAATAAACTTTTACGATTTATGAGGGAAGTAAGCGCCCGCATGAACCAGATCCCGGGCGCGCCACCAGTATTGAAAGGCCCAAACTCGAAGAAGTATATTCAATTGTCGTACAAGTCAAGTGCGGCACCAGAACTAATCCCAAAGCGTTTCAAAATGCTTGAAATGCCAAAGTATGACGGGACTTCAGACCCACAAGAGCATATTACCACTTACACAACGGCGGTAAAAGGAAATGATTTAGCTCCTCACGAAATTGAATCTGTGTTGTTAAAGAAATTTGGAGATACTCTCACGAGGGGAGGTCTAAACGTGGTATTCATTATTACCCAAGCATTCCATAGATTCCTTTTTGATGCTTGCGGATTCTTACATCAAGGCTCATGCCGGGGCTAGAAAAGTACAAGCCTGGAAGGCCGACATATTCAGGATCGCACAGGGAGAATCCGAATTATTACGAGAGTTCGTTACCCGATTACAGAAAGAAAGAATGTTGCTCTCGACTATCCCGGATGAATGGGTAGCTGAAGCATTCACCAAAGGATTGAATCCGAGAAGCTCAGACCCTTCCCGGAAGCTGAAGGAGAGCCTGCTTGAGTTTCAAGCAACAACTTGGGCAAATGTCCATAACTAGTACGAGTCAAAGATAAGGATTGAAAATGACCAGGTCAGTTCTACATCATCGGCCAAGTGACGGGAGAAGAGCAGAGAAAAATCAAAGGATGACTACGACGCAGACAGACAGACTTCGAGGGGCTGGTTTTTGCCTTACGAGTGGACCGAAGGCCGTGGCTGAATCTTCCAGGCAGCAAATAAGTTCACCGTTGACAGAGGGACCGATCGTGGTCGAAACAATAGATCACTTCAGGATAAAGAGACGTCAGGGTCTCGGGATCCTTCTTACCCCAAGTTATCAGAATATAACTTCAACGTCAATATAGTGGAGTTGGTATCAGCCATGAGAAATATTAAAGAAGCACGATCCCCGAGACCTATGAGATCTGATTCCGACCAGAGGGATCCCAACTTATGGTGTGAATACCATGGGACAAACGGCCACCGAACAAGGGACTGCCGACACCTCCGGGAAGAGGTGGCAACACTATTGAAGAGTGGTCACCTCAGAGAATTCTTGAGTGACCGAGCTAAGAACAATTTTGGTCGTAACATAGACAATGCGGAACTTATAAAAGCAGGAGACGAACCCCCATGCCAAACGATCAATATGATCTTTGGAGGGAGTGAGATTAACGGGGTCACCTTTTCGGCAGCAAAGAAGACGAAAGTATTAGTAACTCATAGTAAAAGACTCTGGGAAGACGATATCACTTTCACGGAGGAGGACACAGACGAATTATTGTTACCACACAACGATGCACTGGTAATTTCTTTAAATGTGTTGGATTTTAAGATTAAGCGTGTTCTAGTGGATCCAGGAAGTTCGGCTAATATCATACAATGGAGAGTATTGGAGCAAGCTAAACTCACCGGAAGTATTATTTCGGCAACAAAAGCTCCTCACTGAATTCAATATTGCGAGCGTGATGACCCGGGGAGATATTTTGTTGCTCACGAACACTAAAGGAGTAATGAAAACAACTCTCTTCGAACTAGTACATGGTGACATGGGATAAAATATCATCCTGGGAAGGCCATGGTTACACGAGATGAAAGTTGTACCCTCAACATATCACCAATTGCTGAAGTTTCCAACGCCCGAAGGAATCAAGCAGATAAGAGATGATCAACCGACAGCAAGAGAGATGAATGCCATTTTGGTTTTCTGTATCAAAGGGAAAGAACACACAACGTAGCAATTACAAGAACTGGCACCTATTCCCAAGCTAAAAGAAGTTAGTCCGCGAGCAGAGTCATTAGAACATTATCAGGTGCCGAGGTATTTCCAAGTTCCAGAAGAGACGGACGCAACGAAGTCACGGCGGAGGAACTGGAGCAAGTTGCATTGTTCGAAGAATTCCTAGAAAGAAAATTCCATTTGGGGACATGAATGTACTCGGAGTTCAGGTCTAGTTTTATTGATTTTCTTAAATTTAATGCTGATTATTATGCATGGTCGCACGAGGATATGACAGGTATCCCGACGGAAGTAGCCGTGCACATGCTGAGTTTGGATTCCAACGTACCTCCGGTAAGACAAAAGAAACACCCTATTGCCGAGGCCAGGAATAAATTCGTCAAAGAAGAGGTAACCCGCTTGCTTGATATCAGTTCGATCCTTGAGGTAAGATATCCGGACTGGCTAGCTAATGTAGCAGTAGTTCTGAAGAAGAACAATAAAATTCACATGTGTATAGACTATAAAGACCTTAATAAGGCGTGCCCAAAAGACTCCTTCCCACTACTAAATATCGATCAAATGATTGATGCCACGACCAGGCACGAGTTAATGAGTTTCCTCTATGCTTATTACGGGTACAACCAAATCAAGATGAACCCGGAGGATCAGGAAAAGACTTCCATTATAACGAATTTTGTTATATATTATTACAATGTGATGCCCTTCGGGTTGAAAAACGCCGGAGCCACTTATCAATGACTCGTAAATAAGATGTTTGAAAAGCAAATAGGAAAGATTATGGAAGTTTATATAGACGAAATGCTCGTTAAGTCTTTGAATGCAGGTGACCACCTTAAGTATTTGCAAGAAATATTCGACATCGTGAGGAAGCATAACATGAAACTTAATCTCGAGAAGTGTGCGTTCGGGGTCAGTTCTGGTAAGTTTCTGGGATTTCTGGTCTCACAAAGGGGAATTGAGGTAAACCCCGACAAAATCGACACCATAGAGGATATCCCGGAATAATTGTCGAACGTAAAAGAAGTCAAAGGCTCACAGGAAGATTAGCAGCTCAGAGCAGGTTCATTTCCCGGTCGTCGAACAAATGTCATCGCTTCTTCACACTGCTTAAAAAGAAAAATAATTTTGAATGGACACCGGAGTGCCAACAGGCTTTGAGGGACCTGGAGAAGTACTTATCAAGTCCTCCATTGCTCTCGAAACCAAAAGAAGGTGAAACATTGCTAGTCTACCTCGCAGTTTAAGAAGTTGCGGTAAGTGCAGTTTTAGTCCGGGAGGATGAAGGTACGCAATTTCCCATTTATTACATTAGAAAAATTTTAACGGGAGCAGAAACTCGCTACCCACATTTGAAAAAACTGGCCTTAGCTCTCGTAGTCTCTGCTCGGAAGCTGAGGCCCTACTTCCAATGTCACCCGATAGCTGTGGTGACTACTTTCCCTTTGCGGAACATCCTCCATAAACCCGAGCTCTCGGGCAGATTGGCCAAATGGGCCGTCGAAATGAGTGAGTTCGACATAAAATAAAAACCAAGGACTGCAATTAAGTTGCAAGTCTTGGCTGACTTTGTGGCCGATTTCAGTCTGGGGATGCTGCCTCTGGCAAACAAAAAGGCAGTAATGGTGTTGGAATTGACACCGGGGGTCTGGACCTTATTTACAGATGGAGCTTCCAATGTAAAGGGATCTGGACTAAGAATAGTCTTAATCACGCCTTCGGGGGAAACCCTAAGGCAAGCCATCAGAACACTCCCTTTAACTAACAATGAAGCAGAGTATAAAGCTTTGATTGCAGGGCTCGAATTGGCCCGGGGACTTGATTCCGAGGTTATCGAGATTAAATATGACTCATAGTTGGTGATAAATTAGGTTTACGAGATCTTTGATACCAAAGAAGAACGTATGCAACAATACGTGGTAAAGGTTCAGGCTCTTTTGGCGCGATTCCGGGAGTGGTCAATCACTCACATCCCGAGGGAGGATAACGCAGAAGCGGATGCATTAGCAAAATTAGGATCATCAACGGAAATAAAGGGATCGGAATCCGGGATGGTAGTACAACTGATGAGCTCAGTCCTAGATACGGATGGTTACTATGAGGTAAATTTGCCTAGTCTGGTCTGGGATTGGAGAAATGAAATAATCAACTATCTCGAGCACGGGAAGTTGCCTGAAGACCCCAAAGCATCACGGGCGTTACGCGCCAAAGATGCACGATATAGCTTCAAGAGAGGCCAATTGTATAGAAAATTCTTCCAAGGCCCGCTGGCCCGATGCTTAGGAGCGTCAGAAGCTAATTATGTCATGAGAGAAGTCCACAAAGGGATATGATGCAATGACTCGGGCGCAGATTCTTTGGTGCTGAAGTTGGTGCGCGCAAGATATTAAATGCCTCACATGGAACAAGAGCCAAAGATTTCGTACGAAAATGTGATAAGTGCCAACGCTACACACCACTAGTACACCAATCGACATAACCCTTACATTCGGCTATGTCCCCATGGCCGTTCATGAAATGGGGGATGGACATCGTCAGACTGCTACCACTGGCTCCCGGAAAGGTAAGGTTTCTTTTAATTTTGACTCATTATGTTTCTAAATGGGTGGAGGCAGGTCCTTATCATGAGATCGGAGTATGCGAATTGGTCGATTTCCTGTGGGAAAATATAATTTGCAGATTTGGAATACCAAAAAAATAGCATGCGACAATGGGCCACAGTTTATCGGTGCAAACGTTACAAAGTTCCTCGAAGATTTTAAGATAAAGAGGATCACATCTTCGCCTTATCATCCGAGTAGAAACGGTTAAGCAGAGTCAACAAACAAAGTGATTATTCAAAATCTCAAGAAAAGGTTGGAAGCGGCAAAAGGCGAATGGCCCGATGAATTGCCCAGAGTTCTATGGGCCTACCGAACAATGGCCAAATCGAGTACAGAAGAAACTCCTTTTCCCCTTGTGTACAGTGCTGAAGCCCTAATCCCGGTAGAAGTAGGTGAACCTACTTTCAGATATTTTCGAGCAGATGAAGAATCGAACAATGAGGTAATGTTAATCAACTTGGAACTGCTTGAGGAACGCAGGGACTTGGCGCATGTAAGAATGGTAGCTGAAAAGCAGAGAATGGAGCGATATTATAAGCGAAGAGCCAACTTCTGTTATTTCAAAGTAGGAGACTTGGTTATGAGGAAAGTAATCCAAAACATCCGGGTGCTCAACGCGGGGAAGCTAGGTCCAACGTAGGAATGTCCCTACTAGATTTCAGCTATCACTGGGAAAGGATCATACGAGTTGGAGAACCAGAATGGAGACAAGTTGCCTAGCAACTGGAATGTGGCACACCTCAAAAGATATTATTGATGATGAACATTATTCAAGCGGAAAGTATGTGCTGCACTCTTTTTCCCTTCGTTCAGTTTTTGTCCCAATTGGGTTTTTCTGGCAAGGTTTTTAATGAGGCAGCAACAGAAAGCATACTACAAAGACAACAACAATAAGACCATTGATAGCAAGGCAAACAAGCAATCTTACACTCATAGACGGTTAGATAATCTTTGGTTCGATAGCAAATTCCCACTGGGAAGTTAAGTTTGCTACCGAACAAAGGTTACCCAACCGTTCACGAGCACAACCACTAGAGGGTTGTTAGATATTCCTTCGCTCGATAGCATAAATTCTTCGAAGATACAAGATTTTCAGTGTTCCAATTTGCACTCTTCGCATTCGAACATTGGGGGGGGGAGGGGTGATATGAGGATACAACAACAATGACTGCTATGTCAACCGAGGAACAAAAATCCAAAAACTAAATACATCATCGGGATCGGGGACTGCGCAGCCAGCCCCGTAGAAATAAGTTGTACAAGATAGCCACAAGTAATGTCAATTTCTTTTCAGCATAGCAAATGCTTATGTTTTTTTTGAAAATAGAAGGAATAAAATAAAACCTTTTGTTTTTATTTTGTTTCTTGTTTGAACGATGAATAAACTTTGTCATTTGAAAGTTTAACAAGTACTTCAAATGTTAGTGCCGTAACAAGAGATGTCCTCTTCAAGAGCACCGTAAACATAAGAGGCCCTCTCTTAAAAAAACCCTCACGTTAAAGGGTTAGTTCTGAAAGAATCTATGCCCTGAATAAAAAATGCCTTCGGGAAAAAATACACCCGAAGCCACATATGAAAAGGAAGCAAAAAGTAAACTTGCGCAAATACTTATAGAAACCCTCACGAAAAAGGGATAATGATTGGAACCAAAGTGCTTTGAGGAAAATACATTCGAGATTACACATAGTAAAGCATGAATAGGAAAACGTGCGTAGAACTCTCGAGCAAATGCAAAGACTAAAAACTTGCATGGATATTCAAACAAAAATAAGACTCAAACGACACTTGAGCAAAAATATGTCTTTATTTACAAGAATGTTCCAAAACGGTAAAAGTTCAAAATGGGAAAAAGAAAAAAAAAAGCTAAACTGCAGCGCCTCCGAAACCAGGAGGAAGAGAAATGTCCGCATTCCCGGGAGAAGTAGGTGGGTCCACCGATGGCTCGACATTTTCCCTAATTTGATCTTTAGCATTGTCACCTTCCGATCCCTCTTCAGTTTCTGAAAACTCTAAACCGGAACCAGAAGAACCAGGGGCATCTCACTGCACCGGGAGCCCATTTTTAGCAGCTAACTCAAGCTCTCAGGCCTTAGCAATTTTGGCATCAAAGTCGATGATACCAGCTTTGGCCGCCTCCAAGGTTTTTCTGCTCATGTTATGTCACGACCCAAACCGATGGGCCGCGACGGGCACCCTTAGCCTTACTCAACCGAGTACCAACATTACATATCCTTCTTATCGTAATATTATTGGCAAATGGGCCAAACAGGCTGTCATGGGCTAACCAGAATAAACATAAGGGAAAACTCAATATAGGATGACCCAATCTGATATAAAAACTTATACATGTGACATACGGGCCTATAAGGCTAAAATGATCACTCGTACACTGAACATAGGCTGACAAGGCCATACTATCTTTCATATACATGGCATATGTCTATAAGCCTCTAAGAGTAGATCAATAATATGAAGGTCGGGACAGGGCCTCTCCATACTAATCAATACACATCCAAATCATACTGACCAAATAAGCAACTCCAGAGAAAATGGAGCGCACCAACACCTTCCGCTGAGCTGATAGCCTATTTGGAGGACTCTCGACCTATTTATCGGGACATGTGGGCATGAAACGTAGTGTCCCCAGGCAAAAGTCACGTCAGTACAAATAATGTACCGAGTATGTAAGGAATGAAAATCAGTAAATAATAGACATGAGAGAAACATGGAGTAAAAGACTCAACATGTATGTCTGAATAGCTCTGTGAATCATTTAATATTATAATGTCATGCATATGCATATAAATATCACACCATGTATGGGTATATGCGTTCATAACATCATCAAGCTTCTGAGGGCATCCCATCATATCATCTCGGCCACTGTGGACAAAGTCATTAACGTATACCAACTGATCAGGTGGTGGTGCGTATATAATGCCATAACCTTTTGCCATATCCCATATATATATAATATACATATATATGCGTATATAATGCCATCTGTTCATGGATCAATGTACATGAATAAATGAATGCAATGCATGAGAAGTACGTCAATAAAAACTCTCGGAATGTCATAAGACCATTATGCCTTTGATTAATATCATGAAATAAACTTTATCAACTTACGTATTTTCTGAGACCCATAAACATATGATAGAACAATATGACACATGGGGAATCGAGAACATAGGCATCTCTAGTACTTCTATGAATAAAGTCATTTATGAAAGTTGTGCATTTGCTCGTTTCGTTTGTATCGTATGGATCATGCCAAAAAGAAAGAAGGGATAGCCTTAACATATCTGAGCTGATTCTCTTGACAATCCCTCTAACACACGTAAATTGTGACAACACGTAACGATATATCGAAGTAGGGGAAAATACGTATGATATTCTTGAGAAAGATTGCACCGTACTCCCTTAGAATTGCAAAATCCCGTTGCTATTATGCTAAGAATTCTCGTATGAATTCTTGTTGAAGTAACTCACGTTACTATCATATATGTTCTTTGATGAAATCTTGCTGAAGATCGTTTCTTAAAGATGGGATGTAAGCATCTCTATTCTAAATATTAAAGAAGCCTTTTGTGAATTTGGGAGTCTTTTATGGATAAGCCAAGAGTCCCTCTAAAGGTGCCACCTAACGATGTAAGTAAAGAGTCACTAATTAGCTTTTGAATCCCATTTCCCTTGCTGTCACGTTGGCACCTTAAGCTTATCCAATAATCTTCATTAATTATCCATCAATCTCTTGATTAACTTATTAATTTTTCATTAACTAATAATTAATCAATTACCCACATAATTAAGAATTATCTCAAATTACTTAAAATACTACTCACTTTTAACATACCTTATACACCTCACTATTATGGTCATGTGGTACCTTGTATGGCACAAGTCCATAAATACCGGGTATTATAGCTTAGACCGTATTTTATCCCAAAATGTCAAACTTCGACGAAGCTCACCTTCATGAATTTACTTATCACTTGTTTGAAATAGCGTAATACTTATAATCCCAAAATAATCTCCTTCCCGAACTTACGTCGATTAACTTACGACCAAACTTTAACGTACGAAAATGCGGAATGTAACATCTCATTTTCGAGCTTATATCAATTTACTTATGGTGTACTTCCACGTACGAAGACATAGGGTATAACATCATTCCCCCCTTTGGAACATTCGTCCTCGAATGTTGACTGATACACTTATCATTCTCATAACCCATAGCTCTTGCGAAAACTTTAGTACTCTCCTTGCCATCTAGGCAACTGTTCTGTGAATAAATCCAAAGGCCACGGAATTCCCCCTTTAGGCCTCTTTCTCACATCACGACATGTGGTCAGAATTTTTCCAATCTCGTAACTCTTGCTACCTTTTATTATGGAGCCTGTACGATTCTGACCTCGTAAGTACACCTATGCGATTCTTCTCTCCTTTTTTCCCTCCAATTTTTAGCCAATCTCTAGGCCTCACTTTGTAAACATATACAGAGCTTGACAAGGTGTCCCTCTGGGCATCTATAGGTATACTGAAATTCTTCACTCGGTATTTTGTCGAACTTACGAATATTGCTATATCTTATTTCATAGGCCCGACTATCTATCCGCATGACTTTATTGTATCTAAGTAGGTCATACCATAACTCTTACCTCGATTTATCGTTACTGAGGTCTGCTACCAAACTCCAGGTTACTTTTGTTGCATATCCCATATGTATAAATCTAAGTCCTTTAATGCTTCCTTATTACTGTTCATCTTAAGAATGACGGCCTAATCTCATCTCATACTTTGTGACTTTTGTCCATCCATTGTTGATTCACCTCAATATTGATCTACAATCTACCACTGATAACTTTAAACCTCTTATGTAATCACTAGGGCTCACGTTGCATCGTGGAACATTTGAAGTGATTTTCCTGATCCACCTGGGGGCGATACGATACTATACTTCCATAATCGTATTTCATAGCATCCTAATGTGATTTACCTTACGTGGTATTTTAATCCTGTACAATTCATGAAATCATTACTAAATCAAATTCCCAAATGTCATCCTTCATCTATCACAATTACACCTTCATTCTACTACCAGGGAAGCATTCAATCTCTTCTAAATGCTACTAGTCTTAGACTCCTTTGAGTTCATTCAGGCTATACTGAGCTTTCTATAACTTAGAGAAACCATCAGCTCTCTTGTTTTCACGGGCTTAATCCTGAGGACTTATCCATTCTCATCACCTTCTCACTCGCCCTTTATTATCCTTACTCCTATCTTCCTAAAACCTTGTCGCTTTACCATACTTTAGCTTGCGACCTACATATATATTCATTTATACTACTCGTAACCTTCCTTCAACTTGCTTGCACCATAGATTTCTTTATGTTATTCTGGAATATCAAGCGGGACATCACATCATCTCAAACTCTTCTTTACTCTTTTAACTAGCCATCTCGATACCTAGAAACCATAGGCTGGAAGATATGCCACTAATGACACCGCTATCCTTCATGGATACTGAATCCCAATACTTCTAGCTCTCTATCTGAAGTATGGATTATTCACAATCTTCTGCACCTGAGTATCTTATACGTTGTTCACCTTTACCTTACATACCTTAAGATATCACTTCACCTTTTCTATTCCTTTCATAACCTCCCTTCCATATAGGTATAATTCACCTCAACAACTTGAAGCTCTATTATAATACTTGCACCTCTGGTGCATACACAATCCGGTGGGAGCTTCATACTGACTTCTTATGAGGCTGGTACTCTTCTAACTAGCTTTATCGCAGAGCCGTTGTAGAATATGGTTGTTGTACTATCTCTCTTGTACCTCTGATATTAAGAGTGATTCTGCAATGTTCTCAATCACGATTTCTATACTTTTCTGGGTCTAATAACAAGACTCTTGATTTACTTAGTTGATGTAACTCTTTAGTTTCCTCTTCCTTCTAATCAGCCATTATGTAGGCTTAAGCTATCTTCCTATCTACGACTCCTGGTATTAGTGTTACATCTCGTATTTTCGTACGTAAAAGTTTCGTCGTAAGTTAATCGACGTAGACTCGGAGATGAGATTATCTTGAGGTTATAATCATTTATGCTACTTATAACAAGCGATAAGTAAGTGCCGTGAAGGTTAAAGGGTAAACTAATAAAAGAAAATGAGTTTCATTGAAAGTTGTTGATTTGGGATAAAATATGGTCCGAGCGATAACGCCCGGTATTTATGGACTAGTGCCATACAAGGTACTACATGACCATGATAGTAAGGTGTACAAGGTTTGTTAAAAGTGAGTAGTATTTTAAGTGAGTTGAGATAATTTTTAATTATGTGAGTAATTGGTTAATTATTGGGTAATGGGATATTACCTAATTAATTAGGGATATATATATTGGATAAGGATTAAATGGCATGATGTGGCAGCCCCCATTCAAATTAAGTGACTCACCATCTTGATTGATAGGTGGAATCTCTTAAGTAATATATACATGACACTTACGTGACTCACCATTTGATTGAAAGTTGGCCATCTTAAGTAATATACACATGACACTTACGTAAAGACATTTAGAAGTTTGGCTTCATTTGGCCTTAAAATAACCAAGTAAGAAATCTTATAACTTTCTTCCTTATTCAAACCTTGCAAAACAGATGTTAACCTCAATCCAACGAGATTTCAACACAATTTCTTGAAACAAAAAAATTCCAACGGTAATTCGTAACACCTTAGCAACGTGAGATTTTTCGATTCTAAAGGAGTACGATGCAACCTTTTCCAAGAATATCATACAGATTTTCTCTACTCCAGATATGTTAAGGCTATCTCTTCTTTCTTTTTGGCATGATCTATACGACACAAACGAAACGAGCAAATGCACAACTTTTATAAATTATTCTATTCGTAGAAATGCTAGAGATGCGTATATTCTTGTTTTCCCATAAGTCTTATTATTCTATCATCTGTTCATGGGTATCAGAAAATACGTAAGTTGATAAAGTCTATTTCATGATATTAATCAGAGGCATAATGGTCTTATGACACTCCGAAAGATTTTATTGACGTACTTATCATGCATTGTATTTATTTACATTGACCCATGACCAGATAGCGTTATATACGCGTATATATGTATAATATACGTATATGGGATATGGAAAAAGGTTACGGTGTTATATACGCACCACCACCTGATCAGTTGGTATATGTTGATGATTTTGCCCATAGTGGCCAAGATGATATGATGGGATGCCCTCAGAGGCTTGATGATATTATGTACACCTATACCTATGCATGACACGATATTTATACGCACGTGCATGACATTATAAATGTTTCAGGATTTACAAAGTTATATAGACTTACAGGTGGAATTCTTTATTCCATATTTCATCTATGTCTTTTATGTACCGATTTTTATGCCTTACATACTCAGTACATTATTCGTACTGATGCCCTATTTCTCGGGGCATGCATTTCATGCCCGCAGGTGTAGGTAGACAAGCCGACGGTCCCCCTTCTTAGGATCCTTGATCAGCGAGAGTTGGCGTGCTCCATTTGATCCGGAGCTGCTTTTGATTTTGGTATGATATGCTTGTATACATGTATGGGTATGACGTGGCCAAATCCCGTCCTTGTACAGTTGTATATTCTATTAGAGGTCTGTAGACAGTATGTATAGTTGGATAGTATGTGGCCTCGCCGGCTTCCAGTATTGGATATATAGTTGTCTATAGCAGCCTTGCTGGCTCGCCCCACTGTATTCCGCATGTTTATGTATATACGTCATTTGGACAGGTTTCCCTCACGTACACTAATCATGTTTATATCTTAGACGCATGCTTAAGGGTGTTCGACAGGTAGGACTCGGGCATCCGTCGTGGCCCATCGGTTTGGGTTGTGACAAAAGTGGTATCAGAGCAGTTCTGTCCTAGGGTTATCTACAGACCGTGTCTCGTAGAGTCTTGTTTATGGGTGTGTTATGCACCACACTTATAGACATGAGGCTACAGGACATATAGGATGTTATTCTCTCTTCTTATCTTAGATTGTGCGATATAAGAATTCATGTTCCTAGCGATATGTTACGTTTTTAGCGATGCCTCCGAAGACTACAGCCGCCCAGAAGGGAAAGTCCGTGGCTGGTAGGACTACTAGTCGAGCACCACGAGTTACCAGGGATCGGGGAGAGTCTCATGGTCAGATTCCATCTCAGACTTCACATACCCCGCCCTCTCCGGAAGAGCTCCGAGGGGCACCAGCACCCGCCCCTGTACGTTCAGCCCCTCAGCCAGATGCACTGGGTCAGGAGATGAGAGATGCTATTCAACTATTATCTCGATTAGTAGCCGCACAGGCTCATTATCGGGAAGTAGGTATTGGTCATGCAGATAGGTCCATCAGTGCGAGGGTTCGTGATTTCATTAATTTGGACCCTCCGGTTTTCACTGGGGCATATCCAAATGAGGACCCTCATGTATTTATCGATAGAATGCAGAGGACTTTGAGGGTAATGAAGGCCACTGCGACTGAGTCAGTTGAGCCAGCTTCCTATAGACTCCAAGACATTGCAGTTAATTGGTACGAGTCTTGGGAATTGTCCAGAGGTGAGGATGCCCCTCCAGCGGTATGGCAGGAGTTTACAGAAGCTTTTCTTCATCATTATCTGCCACCAGAGCTTAGACGGGCCAGAGTTGATAGGTTCTTGACCCTTCGACAGGGTAACATTAGTGTTCGGGAGTACAGTCTTCAGTTTGATTCGTTGGCTAGGTATGCTCCCGCTATTGTATCTAAGATGGAGGATTGGGTTCACCGATTTGTGATGGGGTTAGAGCCGCACTTGCTTAACGATTGTATGTCGGTCTCACTTCAGGCAGACATGGATATTTCTTGTACTTAGGCATACGCTCAGGGTGTAGAGGAGCATAAGCAGAAGCAGAGGGCCGATCGTGAGCATGATAGGGCCCAGAATAAGAGAGCGAGGTCTTCGGGTCCTTCTGGTGAGTTTTGAGGTGGTCAGAGACAACAATACCCGAGGTATCCAGCCCAGCCATCGGCTAGCGCGCCCCCTCAGTTTAGCGGTAAGAGATTTGATCGTTCCACATATTCAGGACCTGGTCAGAATTCTAGGGCCTCAGGTTCTCAGCATAGGGGTGAGTCAAGTCAGATGAGGCAGCCCTTGCCATGATATGCTCAGTGTGGTAAGCAGCATGCCGGGCAATGCCATATGGGGTTGGGTGTTTGTTATACTTGTGGTTATCCGGGCCACGTTATGAGGGATTGTCCGATGAGAGGTGATGCAAGCATAGCTCAGCCTACAGGATCTGTAGCTGGTTCGTCATCATCAGTACGCCCTCCTGGGCAAGGTTCACAAGAACCAATGAGTCGTGGTAGAGGCAGAGGCGGAGCATTTAGCTCGAGCGGTCCTCAGAACTGCATTTATGCGTTGGTAGGATGACAGGATCAGGAGTCATCGCCTGATGTTGTTACAGGTATATTATCAGTCTCCTCATATGATGTACATGCACTGACTGATCCATGTTCCACCTTATCATATGTTACTCCGTTGGTTGCTAGTAAGTTTGGAATAAAACCTGAATTGGTTAAACCTTTTGAGGTGTCTACATCTGTTGGAGACTCAGTGATAGCTAAGCGAGTATATAGAGATTGTATAATAGTAGTTCATGGTCGATCTATAGTAGCGAACCTAATCGAGTTAGATATGGTAGAATTTGATGTTATAATGGGTATGGATTGGTTGGCTTCTTGTCATGCCAACGTTGATTGTGGATCAAAGATGGTCCGATTCCAATTTCCAGGGGAGCCTGTTTTGGAATGGAAAGGTAATACGACAACCCCGAGAGGTAAATGTATTTCTTATCTCAAGGCAAGGAAGATGATCAGAAAGGGCTATTTATCACTTAGTTCGGGTTCATGATGAGTCACCAACCATTCAATCTATCCTTGTGGTTAAGGAGTTTCCCGATGTTTTTCCCGATGAGCTTCCGGGTCTTTCGCTAGAGCGAGAAATTGAGTTTGCTATTGACCTACTACCAGATACTCATCCAATATCTATTCCTCCCTATAGAATGGCCCCCGCATAGCTAAAAGAGTTGAAGGAACAACTAAAGGACTTGCTTGAAAAAGGCTTTATCAGACCTAGTACATCACCATGGGGAGCACCTGTGTTATTTGTGAGGAAGAAAGATGGTTCCTTACGGATGTGTATTGATTATAGACAGTTGAATAAGGTGACGATCAAGAATAAGTACCTACTCCCGAGGATTGATGATTTATTTGATCAATTGCAAGGTGCCAAATGTTTCTCAAAGATAGACTTAAGGTCCGGGTATCATCAGGTAAGGGTTAAGGAGAAAGATATTCCAAAGACAGCATTCAAGACCAGGTACGGGCACTTTGAGTTTCGTGTTATGTCGTTCGGTCTGACCAATGCCCCATCGGTATTCATGGACTTGATGAATCGTGTGTTCAAACCCTTTCTAGATCTGTTCGTACTTGTATTTATAGATGATATATTGGTGTATTCTCGTTCAGAGACTGAGCATGCAGATCATTTGCATACTATGCTCAGAGTTTTACAAAAAGGAAAGTTGTATGCAAAATTCTCTAAGTATGAATTCTGGTTGAGTTCTGTAGCTTTCCTTGGGCATGTCATTTGAAGTGAAGGTATCTAGGTTGATACACAAAAGATTGAGGCAGTAAAGACTTGGCTTAGACCCACAACAGCGACAGAGGTTCGTAGCTTTCTCGGTTTGGCAAGTTATTACATGAGATTTGTAGAGGGATTCTCTTCCCTTTCAACACCTTTGACAAAGTTGTCTCAGAAGGGAGCAAAGTTTCAATGGACTGATGCTTGCGAATAGAGTTTTCAAGCATTGAAGGACAGATTAACTTCAGCACAAGTTCTAACGTTCCCAGAAGGGACCGATGGTTATGTTATCTACTGTGACGCCTCGGGCGTTGGATTGGGTTATGTACTGATGCAGCATGGTAAGGTTGTAGCTTATGCTTCTAGACAACTAAGAAAGCACGAGAAGAATTACCCGACCCACGATTTAGAGTTAGCCGCAGTGATTCATGCACTAAAGATATAGAGGCACTACTTGTATGGCATTCATGTTGATATCTATACGGATCATAAGAGCCTCCAGTATATCTTCAAGCAAAATGAATTGAATTTACATCAAAGGAGATGGTTGGAGCTACTTAAAGATTATGACGTTGATATTTTATACCATCCGGGGAAGGCGAACGTGGTAGCCGACACCCTCAGCCGTAGATCTATGGGTAGCCTATCATATTTACAGCTAGAAAAGAGGGGAATAGCCCATGAGCTTCATCATCTAGCTAGTCTTAGAGTTTGGTTACTGGACTCCGGTGATATTGGAATTACTATTCAGGATACGACAACATCCTCGTTAGTAACTGAAGTGAAGAAACGCCAGTACGAGGATCCTATGTTAGTTCATTATAGGGATACAACCCCTCAGAAGGAGAATACACCATTTGAGATTACAGACGATGGGGTCCTCAGATATCAGATATCGAGGACGATTATGTGTCCCTAATGTTGCAGGGATACGTCGGCAGGTTATGGGAGAAACTCACTATTCTCGTTATTCTATCCATCCAGGAGCAACCAAAATGTATAATGATATCAGGGAAGTATATTGGTGGGACGGAATGAAAAAGGATATAACGGAGTTTGTTGCTCAGTGCCCTAACTATCAGCAGGTCAAGATTGAGCATCAGAAACCTGGTGGATTATTGCAGGCTATAGAGATTCCGACTTGGAAGTGGGAAGTAATCAATATGGATTTCATCGTAGGCCTACCTCGTACCCAGCGTAAGTTCAATTCTATATGGATGATTGTTGATAGGCTTATAAAATCAGCCCATTTTCTGCCCGTTAGGACTACATATTCCGCTGAGGATTATGCAAGGCTTTATATTAAGGAGATAGTACGACTGCATGGTGTCCCTGTATCTATTATCTCGGATAGAGGAGCTCAATTTACAGCTAACTTCTGGAGGTCCTTCCAAAAAGGATTGGGGACTCGGGTAAGTCTTAGTATAACATTTCATCCCTAGACAGATGGTCAAGTTGAGCGTACTATTCAGACACTTGAGGATATGTTACGGACTTGTGTGATAGACTTCAAGGGTAGCTGGAATGATCATCTGCCGCTTATTGAGTTCGCGTATAATAATAGCTATCATTCCAGTATTCAAATGGCTCCATACGAAGCTCTTTACAGACAGAATTGTAGGTCGCCTATAGGATGGTTTGATGTTGAAGAAACTAAGTCAGTAGGACCTGAATTGGTGCAACAGGAAATCGAGAAGATTAAGATTATACAGGAAAGGCTATTAGCAGCTCAAAGCCGTCAGAAGTCTTATGCGGATAATCAATGACGAGACTTGGAATTTCAGGTTGATGATTGGGTATTCCTAAAGATATCACCGATGAAAGGCGTTATGAGGTTCGGAAAGAAAGGAAAACTTATCCCTCGGTACATTGGACCATATAAGATCATACGCAAGATAGGCCAGGTAGCATATGAGTTAGACTTGCCTTCTGACTTGGAATCCGTTCACCCAGTCTTTTATGTGTCTATGCTTCGTAAATGTATCGGGGATCCTTCTAGAGTTGTGTCAGTTGACGATGTTCAGGTTACAGAACAACTATCGTATGAGGAAACTCCCATTGCTATACTAGATAGATAGGTTCGGAGATTGAGAACTAAAGATGTAGCTTCGGTGAAAGTGCTTTGGAGAAACAATAATGTGGAAGAAATAACTTGGGAAGCCGAAGAAGACATGAAGTCTAGATATCCTCACTTATTTCCTCTTCCAGAGAAGGATCATACTGAGACATCACAGCCTTAAGGTACGTGTATGGATTCTTGTATTAGTTATTAGCATTGGACGAGTGAGGCCATTGTCATGAGTGACAATTGCGGTCCTTTGTGGCATTGAATTATTGAGTTTTCTACAGAAAGAGTTGACAGTAGTACTGTTACAAAGGCGACTCTGCCAAAGATTATATAGATCTCAGGGAGTTAAACATTCGAGGACGAATGTTTCTAAGGGGGGAAGGATGTTACATCTCGTGTTTTAGTACGTAAAAGTTTCGTCGTAAGTTAATCGACGTAGACGCGGGGATGAGATTATCTTGAGGTTATAAACATTTATGCTACTTATAACAAGCAATAAGTAAGTGCCATGAAGGTTAAAGGGTAAACTAATAAAAGAAAATGAGTTTCATTGAAAGTTGTTGATTTGGGATAAAATATGGTCCGAGCGATAACGCCCGGTATTTATGGACTAGTGCCATACAAGGTACTACATGACCATGATAGTAAGGTGTACAAGGTTTGTTAAAAGTGAGTAGTATTTTAAGTAAGTTGAGATAATTCTTAATTATGTGGGAAATTGGTTAATTATTGGGGAACAGAATATTACCTAATTAACTAATGAGTTATGGATAAAGATTCAAACCACTGCCACCCCCACGTGGCAGCAAGCCATTACCAAACAATATGACTCTTAGTCATTATGGGAAAGGTGGCAATCAATTCAACATAGGGCCTTTTAATTCAAAGATAGATATGTATCTTTCAACAATTCAAAGATAGATATGTATCTTAATTATGTGGGTAATTAGTTAATTATTGGATAATGGGATATTACCTAATTAATTAGGGATATATATATTGGATAAAGATTAAATGGCATGATGTGGCAGCCCCCATTCAAATTAAGTGACTCACCATCTTGATTGATAGGTGGAATCTCTTAAGTAATATATACATGACACTTACGTGACTCAGCATTTGATTGAAAGGTGGCCATCTTAAGTAATATACACATGACACTTACGTAAAGACATTTAGAAGTTTGGATTCATTTGGCCTTAAAATAACCAAGTAAGAAATCTTATAACTTTCTTCCTTATTCAAACCTTGCGAAACAGATGTTAACCTCAATCCAACGAGATTTCAACACAATTTCTTGAAACAAAAAAATTCCAACGGTAATTCGTAACACCTTAGCAACGTGAGATTTTTCGATTCTAAAGGAGTACGGAGCAACCTTTTCCAAGAATATCATACGAATTTTCTCTACTCCAGATATGTTAAGGCTATCTCTTCTTTCTTTTTGGCATGATCTATACGACACAAACGAAACGAGCAAATGCACAACTTTTATAAATTATTCTATTCGTAGAAATGCTAGAGATGCGTATATTCTTGTTTACCCATAAGTCTTATTATTCTATCGTCTGTTCATGGGTATCAAAAAATACGTAAGTTGATAAAGTCTATTTCATGATATTAATCAGAGGCATAATGGTCTTATGACACTCCGAAAGATTTTATTGACGTACTTATCATGCATTGCATTTATTTACATTGACCCATGACTAGATGGCGTTATATACGCGTATATATGTATAATATATGTATATGGGATATGAAAAAAGGTTACGGTGTTATATACGCACCACCACCTGATCAGTTGGTATATGTTGATGATTTTGCCCATAGTGGCCGAGATGATATGATGGGATGCCCTCAGAGGCTTCATGATATTATGTACACCTATACCTATGCATGACATGATATTTATACGCACGTGCATGACATTATAAATGTTTCAGGATTTATAAAGTTATTTAGACTTACAGGTGGAATTCTTTATTCCATATTTCATCTATGTCTTTTATGTACCGATTTTTATGCCTTACATACTCAGTACATTATTCGTACTGACGCCCTATTTCTCAGGGCATGCATTTCATGCCCGCAGGTGCAGGTAGACAAGCCGACGGTCCCCCTTCTTAGGATCCTTGATCAGCGAAAGTTGGCGTGCTCCATTTGATTCGGAGCTGCTTTTGATTTTGGTATGATATGCTTGTATACATGTATGGGTATGACGTGGCCAAATCCCGTCCTTGTATAGTTGTATATTCTATTAGAGGTCTGTAGACAGTATGTATAGTTGGATAGTATGTGGCCTCGCCGGCTTCCAGTATTGGATATATAGTTGTCTATAGCAGCCTTGCTGGCTCGCCCCACTGTATTCCACATGTTTATGTATATATGTCGTTTGGACAGGTTTCCCTCACGTACACTAATCATATTTATATCTTAGACGCATGCTTAAGGGTGTTCGACAGACTCGGGCATCCGTCGCGGCCCATCGGTTTGGGTCGTGACAAAAGTGGTATCAGAGCAGTTCTGTCCTAGGGTTGTCTACAGACCGTGTCTCGTAGAGTCTTGTTTATGGGTGTGTTGTGCACCACACTTATAGACATGAGGCTACAGGACATATAGGATGTTATTCTCTCTTCCTTATCTTGATTGTGCGATATAAGAATTCATGTTCCTAGCGATATGTTACATTTTCAGCGATGCCTCCGAAGACTACAACCGCCCAGAAGGGAAAGTCCGTGGCTTGTGGGACTACTAGTCGAGCGCCACGAGTTACCAGGGATCGGGAAGCGTCTTCCTGAATGACCTTTAAAGGTTATTCTTCTGTCGTCCATTCTATTATCGCCGGAATGCAATCTCTGAAATTCTCATGATGCCGACTATTATCAAATCACTCAGTCCCTAATTCATGTTTAGTTTATCTTATTCACCAATCAATACTGATTTCTGTTATTCTAGGGTCTAACTTTTTCTTCTGGTAGTCGTGTTGGAGTCACAAACTTATTTCTCGAAATGTGGATATGATTGTATGGCCTATACTCTTTTGTGGTCTCAAGGTCTGTCACCTCTCGTATTTTCCTTCACTTGACTATAGACTCTGTAATACTGTCATCATTTTTTTTGATCTACCGTTGTCATCCATGTATCACATCTTACTCATAATGCTTCCTTAACTCTCTTCTTATTTCCATGCTAATATTTCTGTCTATCACTTTATTTTGAAAACTTCAACAAGACATTCTTCTGCTTCTAGCTTCCCTTACTCCATCCACTGGCTCTTTGGGTTTTCTAACATTCTCTCTCTACTAGGGATGGGATCCATACTACGGTAATATTTATCCTTTCCAGGATTTCAGTACCTGTCTTTGTAAAATTATTTTTTGAACACTCTAGTATTCATATCTAGCTGTACTATTCTAGAATGCACCATCTAGGTGTCTCACAAGGAGATATATTACTACGTTTGTAATATCCTTCGAAAATGTCAGCTAACGCTAACAATCCATCTAACATTTTGGGTTTCTTTAACCCCAGCTGGATCCTGATATCCCGTCCTTCTCTTAAACTATATCTGTTGGCTCCCATGGAGCATAACTGAGATGGGTGTGACTAATTGTACATACTTATGTTGCAATTGAAGGTAGATCAAAATGCTCATATTTCTGTGCTTGAATTGTAAATACTATTAATCTTCATTAACTGGGTACCTCGTATCCTTCTTCACCTTGCTTCTTTTACTTGCTGAAACTTGTGTCTACCTTCCGATTCTCTTATTCCTTTTTACCGTAAGAGTGGATAGACATTCTTGACTTAGGGATCCTTATCAAGAAGCTTTCACATCTTAGTACACACATGATCTGCTGAATACCTCATATTTATCCATCATAAGCATGATGCAAAAATCGAGTTCCTCTTACTCAACTCTTCCACAGCTATATCTCTTACCGGTTGTCTTTCTAGATGTAGGCATCGTCGTATTATGAATAAGATAGAATTTAGAAAATTGGGTTCTTACAACTGAGCTCTACCACACGATCTAGAGTAAGAAGAAAGAGTGACAGTTCTAAATGTCCTCTAGCCTCCTGCTTATAAGGGTGGTGCACAACACACCCATAAACAAGTCTCTACTAGACACATCTTGTAGACTCCCTAGGACAAAACTGCTCTAATACTAATTTTGTCATGACCCAAACCGATGGGCCGCGACGGGCACCCGGTGCTTTACTCAACCGTGTACCAATGTTACATATCCTTTTTATCGTACTATCATTGGCAGATGGGGAAAACGGGCCGTCATGGGCTAACCAGAATAAACATAAGGGAATACTCAATATAGGATGACCCAATATGATATAAAAACTTATACATGTGACATACGGGCCTATAAGTCCAAAATGATCACTCGTATACTGAACATAGGCTGACAAGGCCATACTATCTTTCATATACATGACATATGTCTACAAGCCTCTAAGAGTATATCAATACCATGAAGGTCGGGATAGGGCCCCGCCATACTAATCAATACACATCCAAATCATACTGACCAAATAAGCAACTCCAGAGCAAATGGAGCGCACCAACACCTTCCACTGAGCTGATAGCCTACTTGGAGGACTCTCGACCTGTCTATCGGGATCTGCGGGCATGAAATGCAGTGTCCCCAGGCAAAAGGGACGTCAGTACAAATAATGTACCGAGTATGTAAGGAATGAAAATTAGTAAATAATAGACATGAGAGAAAGAAAGAAGGGATAGCCTTAACATAACTGAGCCGATTCTCTTGACAATCCCTCTAACACACGTCAATTGCGATAACATGTAATGGCAGATCGAAGTAGGGGAAAATTTATATGATATTCTTGAGAAAGATTGCACCGTACTCCCTTAGAATCGCAAAATCCGGTTGCTATTATGCTAAGAAGTCTCGTATGAATTCTTGTTGAAGTAACTCACGTTACTATCATATATATTCTTTGATGAAATCTTGCTGAAGATCGTTACTTAGAGATGGGATGTAAGCATCTCTATTCTATATATTAAAGAAGCCTTTTGTGAACTTGGGAGTCTTTTATGGCTTAGCCAAGAGTCCCTCTAAAGGTGTCACCTAACAATGTAAGTAAAGAGTCACTAATTAGCTTTTGAATCCCATTTCCCTTGCTGCCACGTTGGCACCTTAAGCTTATCCAAAAATCTTCATTAATTATCCATCAATCTCTTGGTTAACTTATTAATTTTTTATTAACCAATAATTAACCAATTACCCACATAATTAAGAATGATCTCAAATTACTTAAAATACTACTCACTTTTAACATACCTTATACACCTCACTATCATGGTCATGTGGTACCTTGTATGGCACAAGTCCCTAAATACCGGGTATTATAGCTCAGACCGTATTTTATCCCAAAATATCAAACTTCGACAAAACTCACCTTCACGAATTTACTTATCACTTGTTTGAAATAGCGTAATACTTATAATCCCAAAATAATCTCCTTCCCGAACTTACATCGATTAACTTACGGCAAAACTTTAACATACGAAAATGCGGAATGTAACATCTCATTTCCGAGCTTATATCAATTTACTTATGGCGTACTTCCATGTACGATAACATAGGGTATAACATGCTGTACATGGAATAAGTTTTTTAAACAATGAGGGAAGCCGCTCGGAGCTTAAGTTCTTCTTTGAGTTGGGTTACCTCGGCAAAAAGGCTTTCCCGGGCGGGCCTAGCAGATTTGAGGCTGACATCAAGGTCGCGGACAGTTGAACTAAAGAGACTATTATGCTCGATAGTTTTCTTACACTTCTTTTCTAGCGGGCGTGTTTCGCCCCCGCAGCAGCGAGCTCTTCAAGTTCGAAGTTCATGGTTGCTTCTAAATTAGTTACTTTTTCGGCAGTAGCAGCCTCGCGCTCGGTTGCAGCCAGAACGATGTCCTGGACTTCAGCCCATTTGGCCTTAGCTTCATTAAAACTAACCCTCAACGGGCCAATTTCTTGTCTAAGGGTTACCACTTCTTTCTCGCTTTGCTGCAAGGAAGCCTCCAAAACAACGGCCTCAGTAGCTTTGCTTTCCAGTTCCGAGAGGCGGAGAACAATTTGATCTCGTTCCACCAAAAGCTGATTCCGTTCAGAAGTAAGTTCTTCCTTTTCACGAATCAACCTTTGAAGGCCCTCAGAAGCAAGAAATTTGGCCTACAAAACAAGAAGAAGTAAAACTTAGAATACATTCATACAAAAGTAGAAGATGTAATGAAGGAAGAAAAGAACGTACCGCTACGGTGTTGTGCATGACATTGTTCAACAAGCACTCTCCCAAGAGTGCCTGGATCTTTTCCCAGTCTTTTTCTAAAGCCAAAGGCTTCAGATAATTAGCAAGCTCCACCGGCCGCGATATCAAGTTGCATCCGGTAGAGACTGAAAGAATAACGTTCCTCCTCCTTTGTGGATTTTAAGAAGGGGCAACATAATTTTGCCCCAAATTATCATGAACTGGGGACTATGGAAGGGGAACACCTTCTTCATGGTCAGATGCGGCCGATGGAAGTGATGTAGCAGTTGCTGGTGTTGGTGAATGTGAAGATGAAGCTGATGGAATTGAAGAGTGAGAAGCAGCTACATCAAATGCAGTGCTGGATGTTGGATGCTCGCCAACCAAAGACGGCAAGGACCCGGTACTCAGCCTCGCAGCACTGGTTACAAAAATGGGGCCCCGAAAATGGGAGTTGACATTTTCTTCCAAACCATATTCTTCCCAAAGTGTCGAGACATCGTCTCCAGTTGGCTATCCAAAAAGAAAGAAGGGATAGCCTTAACATAACTGAGCCGATTCTCTTGACAATCCCTCTAACACACGTCAATTGCGATAACATGTAATGGCAGATCGAAGTAGGGGAAAATTTATATGATATTCTTGAGAAAGATTGCACCGTACTCCCTTAGAATCGCAAAATCCGGTTGCTATTATGCTAAGAAGTCTCGTATGAATTCTTGTTGAAGTAACTCACGTTACTATCATATATATTCTTTGATGAAATCTTGCTGAAGATCGTTACTTAGAGATGGGATGTAAGCATCTCTATTCTATATATTAAAGAAGCCTTTTGTGAACTTGGGAGTCTTTTATGGCTTAGCCAAGAGTCCCTCTAAAGGTGTCACCTAACAATGTAAGTAAAGAGTCACTAATTAGCTTTTGAATCCCATTTCCCTTGCTGCCACGTTGGCACCTGAAGCTTATCCAAAAATCTTCATTAATTATCCATCAATCTCTTGGTTAACTTATTAATTTTTTATTAACCAATAATTAACCAATTACCCACATAATTAAGAATGATCTCAAATTACTTAAAATACTACTCACTTTTAACATACCTTATACACCTCACTATCATGGTCATGTGGTACCTTGTATGGCACAAGTCCCTAAATACCGGGTATTATAGCTCAGACCGTATTTTATCCTAAAATATCAAACTTCGACAAAACTCACCTTCACGAATTTACTTATCACTTGTTTGAAATAGCGTAATACTTATAATCCCAAAATAATCTCCTTCCCGAACTTACATCGATTAACTTACGGCAAAACTTTAACATACGAAAATGCGGAATGTAACATCTCATTTCCGAGCTTATATCAATTTACTTATGGCGTACTTCCATGTACGATAACATAGGGTATAACATGCTGTACATGGAATAAGTTTTTTAAACAATGAGGGAAGCCGCTCGGAGCTTAAGTTCTTCTTTGAGTTGGGTTACCTCGGCAAAAAGGCTTTCCCGGGCGGGCCTAGCAGATTTGAGGCTGACATCAAGGTCGCGGACAGTTGAACTAAAGAGACTATTATGCTCGATAGTTTTCTTACACTTCTTTTCTAGCGGGCGTGTTTCGCCCCCGCAGCAGCGAGCTCTTCAAGTTCGAAGTTCATGGTTGCTTCTAAATTAGTTACTTTTTTGGCAGTAGCAGCCTCGCGCTCGGTTGCAGCCAGAACGATGTCCTGGACTTCAGCCCATTTGGCCTTAGCTTCATTAAAACTAACCCTCAACGGGCCAATTTCTTGTCTAAGGGTTACCACTTCTTTCTTGCTTTGCTGCAAGGAAGCCTCCAAAACAACGGCCTCAGTAGCTTTGCTTTCCAGTTCCGAGAGGCGGAGAACAATTTGATCTCGTTCCACCAAAAGCTAATTCCGTTCAGAAGTAAGTTCTTCCTTTTCACGAATCAACCTTTGAAGGCCCTCAGAAGCAAGAAATTTGGCCTACAAAACAAGAAGAAGTAAAACTTAGAATACATTCATACAAAAGTAGAAGATGTAATGAAGGAAGAAAAGAACGTACCGCTACGGTGTTGTGCATGACATTGTTCAACAAGCACTCTCCCAAGAGTGCCTTGATCTTTTCCCAGTCTTTTTCTAAAGCCAAAGGCTTCAGATAATTAGCAAGCTCCACCGGCCGCGATATCAAGTTGCATCCGGTAGAGACTGAAAGAATAACGTTCCTCCTCCTTTGTGGATTTTAAGAAGGGGCAACATAATTTTGCCCCAAATTATCATGAACTGGGGACTATGGAAGGGGAACACCTTCTTCATGGTCAGATGCGGCCGATGGAAGTGATGTAGCAGTTGCTGGTGTTGGTGAATGTGAAGATGAAGCTGATGGAATTGAAGAGTGAGAAGCAGCTACATCAAATGCAGTGCTGGATGTTGGATGCTCGCCAACCAAAGACGGCAAGGACCCGGTACTCAGCCTCGCAGCACTGGTTACAAAAATGGGGGCCCGAAAATGGGAGTTGACATTTTCTTCCAAACCATATTCTTCCCAAAGTGTCGAGACATCGTCTCCAGTTGGTGTAACTATCTCAACAGGTCGAGCATCCTATAGATATGATGAGGATCATCGCGTTCTATGTAGATACGCTCTTTCATCACTGGCTTCTTCATCATCATCAATCATCACTGTGTCTATGACCAGCCCAAAAGGAGGATCAGTCGTAATCGCCACCGGAGATGGTTCGGAGGAATGTCTTCTCTTTGTTTGCTTATCCTCCAGTCAGGGACTCCGTAAAGAAGTGTTTGCGCCTGAAATAGGCCCAAAGATACCTTTTCGAGTAAGTGCTTCCTGAATCAGCCTCGCTGCCTCAGCAATATTAGCCAAAACGTCCTCCTCAGGAACAACAACAGAGCCCGCATGAGACCTAATTTCGTGAACAAGTCAGAAGGGATCAACCAAGTCCTCCATATACAAAATAATTGGAAGCAAGGTAAACTAAAGTTACCATGAGTTTTGGCCTTCCACCCGTATTTAAGGGCCAGTTCTTTCCACAAACGAATTTCGGGCGTCGTGACGTCCAAGATCTTCTAACCTGTCCAAACCTTCCACCACTAGTTGGATCCATCGAGTTGCTAAAACATGCGAAAGGTGAAGAATTGATACTACCATAAAAGAATATCTAGTAAAAGAAATACTAAACAAAGAGCTTACGAGTGCGGTTCCAAGCAACTAGAAAGGATGAAGCCGTTGTCGGAATGATGTCATTAGTGGCAACTACAACGAACCGTTTCATCCACCCACGGTCGTTGTCGTCATCCATGCTAGACAGCAAAGCATGGTGGCCACGCTTGCAGAGATTTATCATTTCCCCGGGGAAGATTTTGGGGGAATAGAGATTCATCATATGAGCTAGGGTTATCTCCTCTCCAATTTCCTAGCACAAGCGTCGAAGATAGGCGACCATCCTCCCCACTGAAGGACTTACCATTCCCAAACACACTTGGTAGCGAAGGCAAAACTCCACAATCACGGAATCAAGCTCTCCACTCAAAGAAACCGCACCCAAAGTAAAGGGATACGTGTAAAAGTACGTAAAACCTTCTTTGGGAAGGATCACTCGCTCCGATAGATCAAGAGCAATGATATCCAACTCATGGCAGCAGCAGTCTTCCTTCATAGCAGGAATACTGGAAGGACAGATGGAAGAAGGATACCTGCTAATAGCCCATGTACGAGGGTTAGCAGTAGAAAATTTCTCTTCAAGGTTCTTTGTGATACTGAGTTTTCTTAGGATGATGGAACCCACCATCGGAGGAGCAAAGTCCTCGACTTTGTTCTTGTTCTTTGAAGAACCAACACGCTTGGAGGAAGAAGTCATTGAAAAAGAAAAAGGAAAAGGTTTTGTGTTTATATTGAATTGGAGAAAGTATGGAAAACAAAGATGCAAATCGGAAGCTCGAGAAATTATGAAACGCAAAAGAAAAGAATGTTGCGTATAAGTAAAATTTTGGCGGCTAAATTCATGGCCATGATTACCTTGATAATTGACAAAAGCTGTGTTGAATCATGGGATGACATATGTTCGGGATATTAAATGTGGAGAGACGTGCGTCTAATCAACTGTCAGGAACCTTCAGAGGGAATTATAGTAATTTCCGCCAAAAAGGTATTTCTACCAACTTCCTGGTAACACAAAGTTATGTCATCGGAAAGCAGGGGGACTATCTGTATAGGGTGAAATATGATTTGATACGTGGTCATCTAAAGGGAGGATACATGAAACCCAAGACGGGGATGGCCGAAGAACAAACACAGCCATTCCGCTTGTCCCCGGAAAGGATAACGTTCATAAAGGTGTGTTAAATGATCTGCGCCCGGTAGCATTTAATAGGAAATATTCTGCAGCATTAAGAGCGATGGTCCATTACAGAGAATTTGGTATTTATGCTCACCGTTACGTCTTCATCAATGACCCTCATAATTGACATTAAAGGAGGGCATGATCCTAGGACTTTCTTCCCTAGACATAGCTATAAATAGTGAGCTCATTTATCATTATAAAGGACAAGATTTTTCTGTCTAAACATATACTACATTCTATGTAAAGCTTAATAGAATCTTACTTTCTTGCTTTTTGATCTCATCATTATTGTGCCCGGAAACCTTGTTCCCGGAACTGTCATCTCTGCTGTTTTATCTACATTTCAAGGCTAAGTATTGTATATTTCTTCAATTGTTGCATTATTTCAGGATCAAATTAGTTGACTTGTCTAGAAATCACGCATAAATTCAACTGTACCATTTTACGGGTAAACAATCACGTCCTAAACTACCCCTAGACGTGACTAGCACCCAGCTAACACCAACCGCCAAACGAACCAATTCATGTACTCTTAACCTTTTATATAAGTACAGAGAGAAATATGTACAAGTCCAAATGTATTATTAATAAGTATTAAATATGACTAATAATCCAACCAAATCCATAATTAATTTATAAAATCTAATGTGCACTCAAATAATAAATTTCTAGTCCAAATTCTCTATTAAGACCATGGAGCATCTAATAGAGTTATATGAGTTTAGCTATCGGGCATGAAATACCAAAATAAATAATAGACAAAAGATTGGTAGAGATAAACAACATTCTCCACAAACAATGCGGCGACTCACCTCAGCAACAAAATATACTCAACGAACTCGCCAGCCACTAGTCTCTTCCTCAGCAATAGTATTTGTGTGGACATGTAGGTAAGGAGTGAGTTATATGTAAATATAACCCAATAAAATCCTCGGCGCGTCTTTTTAAATACTCCTCGAACAAGTGTTAGAAAATACACATAAAGAGCACATAAATAGTGTGTACAAAAATTATTTTACCATATAATTACTCCATAAAGTCTATATCAATATTCAACATCAACATTGTATATATAATCACAATTTATACTAAGCACTTATCATAAGTGGCAGTTAAGAAAATTAACCAAACACCCCCAACGAGTCCACGATAGCATACACAATGCTTTAAATCTATCTCGATAGCATACATAATGCCCCAAATATATTACGGCATTGAAGAAATAATTTATACTGCCCCAAATCCATAGCACGAGGCTATGATACACCACAAATAACTTATTAAATAATTTTAATTTTTCACAAAATAATATATATTTGCTTCTGGTCAAAGACCAACAATTCTGTCAAGCATACACTCGTCCCAACACATAGACCATGCAACTGTTATATCCCGTACTTTCATATAGAATTCATATTAAGTGAATGAATATGAGCTGGAGATGTTAAGGTCTTTTACAAAGATAATGATGGATTAAAATAAGTGTTAAGGAAGTCGTGAGGGTTGGAGGTTAAACGAATCAAATATCTTATAACCCATACTTTCGGGGCAAAACTAGGAGTGCTTAATATCCTAAGGAGGTCGTATTTTGAGGTAATTGAATCATATAATATTCGTATGTTAAGTTTTAAAGTCAAACAAAATGTTAAGTTTTGAAGTCAAACAAATTGTAAAACAAAAGTCGGCAAAAGTTGTCGCAAGTTATGTTCATAATTTTACTAAAATTTGGGTCTTATGTAACTAGGATTTCCTCTCAATATACTTGGAGTTACGGGGTGATCCACCCACAAAATTTAAGATCTACAAGTCTAGTTTTCAACTCATTAAATCATTCATATATATGATGTCGCAGTAGAGAGATATTTATATTTTCGCGAGACTACACAGGCAGCCCCTATAGGACCCACTTTGGTGGTCGCCGACCTTTAAACGTTTTAAAGTGGTTGGAAGGTTCATTTCTGATCATTTTTAGATAAAAATTCATACTCTCACTCTCCTAAGACCTATCAACAGTTCCCTAAGGGTTCAAGGTAAAACTTAAGTGGTTATATCCAAATCTAAACATCAAAGGTTACCTAAGGTGAAGAATAACACCTCTATGGTGTTGTGGTGTGATTAAGGGCTGTTGTGAGTTAAGTAAAGCTTGTATTCCAGGTTGTTTCTACTGGTTGAGGTAATTATAATATCCTCTTGCTTGTTCTTAAGCTTATTTATATGTTGGTTAAGTTGTTTGGATGAAAAACTACTACATAACACTTGAATTAGTGTAAGGTGTTGTTGTCTCATGTTGGACTATTTAGGAGTGGTATATATGGCTTCTTGTGGCTGGAAATTATGGAAATAGCTTGGTTATGAGTTTGTTTTTATTATTATGCTTGTTTGTTTGTTGGTTGTATGGATGAGGTTATAAGCTAGAAGAAGAAATGGCCACATAATGTTTGGAAGTTGTTCATGTTATTGTTACCTCTTGTTGGGGCTGTTTAGTGTTGTTGTGAAGATGTATATAAGGTTGAAAAACCTTTAAATAAACTCGTTGTTATGCTGGATATGTTGTTGTATTGAAGTAAAGTCTTAATAAGGGTAAAGGGGTTTAAGTTGGGTTCAATCCGAGCTTACCGCTCGTCGAGTTAACTAGTAATTCTCTAGTAACATTTATGTACTTGTTACTATGTAGATTGAGGTGTGGTGCAGGCTGTTTGAATTGCTATTGTTGAGGCAATATTGGCCAAGGTATGTAAGGCACCTTCATTCCTTCTTTTGGCATGATTCTAAACGAACGAAACGTAAATGAATGATACTTATAACGACTCTACTCTTAGTAGTTTAGAAGCTTATGTCTTTGTATTCCGTGATGTATTTATGATCCATTATATTGATCTTTGACTCTTAATGAAACATATATTGATGATGTTAGCCCCATAATGTATTTGGAGCTTTACCGTCCCCATGCCACCCCGAAAGGTTCAGGATGTCTTTTCATGTGTCACTCATGCATCATACATATATAGATGTATCTATTTTATGACATTGAGACATGCTATAGTCGGCAGAGTATGACACCTATTGTGCACACTATTGCGGTCTGGTACGTTATGATGATATTATCCCCAAAGAGTGGCTTGATAATGATGTTACGTCCCCACATAGTGGTTTTTATATATATATATATAGTGGTTTTATATATATATATATATATATATATATATGTTCTTAACCGAAAGCATGCATATCATACGCCCTCAACGACATTTAGAGTTACAGATTGTCTCTTCCTTATCTCTATTTATATTACTGCTTTTACTTATACTTTTCTGCCTTACATACTCGGTACTTTATTTGTATTGAAATCCCATTATGCCTGGGGACGCTGTATTTCATGCCTGCAAGTCCCGATAGAAAAGTTGACGATCCTCCTCAGTAGGCTATCAGCTCAGCAGGGTGTTGGTGCAGTCCACTTGCTCTGGAGTTGTCTTTTGAGTCGGTATGCTTATATACATATGCTTATGGGTATGAGAGGGCCCTATCCAGACCTTATGATGTTTACGTACTCTATAGGTTTGGAGACGAATGTCCTGTGTATAGAAATTTGTATGGCCTCTATGCCCCATGTATTCACTTATGTATGTCTTTTTGGGTTATTTATCGCTGGAGAGTCTCTCATGCTTCATAAAATTATCGTAGGATGGCTTTCAGGCCCACTAATATACGCTAGAATGGTAATTGAGTTACGTTATGTTGATGCTCGGTAAGCAAGGCTCGGATGCCAGTCGTGCCCCTCTAGTTTGAGGTGTGACAAATTTGGTATCGGAGCAGGTTTGTCCTAGGGAGTCTACAAGTTGTGTCTAGTAGAGTCTTGTTTAAGGGTGTATTGTGCACCACACTTATAAGTAGGAGGCTACGGGATATTTAGGACTGTCACCCTTTCTTCTTACTCTAGATCGAGCAGTATAGCTCAGTCATAAGAATTCAAACTCCTAAATTCTATTTTCTTCATAATAAAATGATGCTTACCTCTAGAAATAAGATGATTGGTAAGAGATTGAATGTAGTTGTGGAAGAGTTGAGTAAGTGGAACTCGATTTTGTATCATTCTTATGATGAGTAAATGTGAGGTCTTTGGGAGATCATGTGTGTACTAAGATGTGTAAGCTTCTTGATAAGGAGCCCTAAGGCATGAATATCTATCTACACATATGCTAAAAAGCTATGAGAGCATCAGAAGGTAGATACGAGTTTCAAAAAGTACAAGATGTAAGGTAAAGGAGGTACGGGGTACCCAAATAGAGAAGATTATAAGTAGTTGGAGTTCAGACAGAGGGAAACAAGCATTACAATTCCGTTTTCAGCAATGATAAAGTTGTAGTTACTAGCACCCATTAGGCTTATGACTTATAGGCATCAACAGACGTAGCCTTGGAAAGGAATGGAATTTTCAGCTCTAGTGAGGGTAGAGTAATCTTGGTAATGGACATATTTTTTTAGAATTAAACGATATTATTGAATGGTATTCCGAACAAGTTGATAGTTCCTTTTTATGAGGCACATAGGTGGTGTACTCCGAAATTTTATAGTCATGTATGACTTCTCGAGTGATTAGAAGTTTCAGAGATTGGGTAATTGAATTCTTGTATATGGGATAAGTATTCACTTTAGTGTAATTCGTTCTTCTAGTGAAGAAAGGATATTAAGCGACCGAAGTATAAGGCTAACTGAAGCGGGGGAAGCTAGAAGCGACAAAATGTCTCGCTTGAGTCATCCAAAGGAAGATAAGAGATAAGAATGTTAGTAAGGAATAGATATAAGGATAAGTGAAATGTTATGAGTAGATATAAGAAATGTTTAACGTTTATAAGCTAAAGTATGGTAGTATGACAAGGTTCGTAATCAAGAAGAAGTGAAAGCAAGAGAAGGTAAGTTTTTAATTATAAAAAGGTATAAGTCGTAATCATGAGAAGTGAATTGTCGGCTTCAATAAGAGTTATCAAAATACCAATCTAGCCCCTGGATTAAGAAATACCAATATTGGGTAGTAACCTAAGATAACGAGATGCAAGTTAGAGACTCGAAGGATTTCTTTAATAGTTGTCATTGCGACATTTACAAAGTGAATGATTAGACAGTAAGAGGGTGAATGATAGTGGAACAACCTTTGAGGGTTAGTAGAAAGTGATCTCCCTGAGACAAGCATCATGAGCAAAGTTAAGCTCATCAAGGTCGAGCATGCCAGTTATGAGTATACAACACTACATGCATATAGGTGATCTAATTGCTTTAGTAAGGAAAGATTACCCCCAAGGAAAGTTATAAGCCACCGAAATGCAAAGAATTGCAAAAAGTGATAAGGTAACGATGTGACCTTTACAAGAGTGGAATTCAAGAGCATAAGGAGTTAATTACTCTCCCAAGGGGGGAAAATGGTAGATAAGGTATTGAGCCAGAATAATGTGGTTCACTTAGTGATAGAGCAGTAAGAAGGATTACGGCAAGAAGGTTGAAATGAATGAGATTGTATTTACTCAAACTCTATAGATGTGTAACGACTCTAGAATAATGCATAAGTACAAACAGTAGAGAAGAGACGATAATGACTTCCTGGCTAGAGGTGCCAACTAACAGTAAACATAACTGGATATTGGATACTCAGAAAGCTATAGTGAGGGGTAAATTAAGGCAAAGACATAGCCTCAAGAGGAGTTACTTAGAATTGAGATATGAAGATAAATCGATTGAGCAATCAGTAATTTTTGGCTTATGGAGGGCCAAGTTATGGCTAGATGAGAGAACTCAGATGAGTCATTAGATCATACAAAATTACACATAGGGTCTAAATATACAAAGTTTCAGTCCCGCAAGTGCACAATCTCGATTCCCGAAAAGAATTTCAGATAGAAGCAATGGTAGGTGAAATACGGTATAAGTTTTTAAAAATTCGAAAGGAGACCATTGAGCCTAGAATACGAGGGAGATGATTAAAAATTATGTTCAAAAGTAATATTATTATAGTAAAAGTGAGGTGAAAAGCAATTAGGGATGATTATAGACAGTTCAAAATCACCTAAAGTTCTACGGAGTATATGATGTGATGAGCTCACAATTTTATATGAACTAGAGAATCATTTCTAAGTGCAATCGACGAAAGACTTTAGCCAAGAGATAAGGAAGAAGAATTTGGTCTGAGCATAGTGATCTGAATTCGATATTTTATAAAGGTTGTCTTGTAATGTCAAGATCTATAGAATTGGTATGTATCCAATAATGGAGTAAGTTAGTAACTCATCACCTATCATGCCCATTGAACAGAGGATAAGAATCAAGAGTAATGTTTAAATTATGTAGGTAGGAAGCTCCAGGATATATGTGAACTAAGATAAGTTAGTGTATCCATGTTGTAAGTATCAAGATGAGCAAGGAAAGACAATTTCTTATGAGTAATGGCAGTGAGAAAGTATGAGGGGAACTATCTGACCCATAATTTAGAGTTAACTGCAGTTTGGTGGTATTAATTATACAAAATTCACATTGGCATATTTACGGATCGTAAGAGCCTCCAATTTATGTTCGAGAAAAAGGAGTTGAAGTCAAGACAGAGGCGATGACTGGTGTTACTAAAAGATTGTGACGTTGATGCTTTATATCACCCAGAAAAGGCTAATGTTGTAGCCGATGGCCGTAGCCGCGGATCCATAAACAGTTTGGCTTACTTGGGGGTCGAGAGAAGAGAGTTGGTTGAAAGTTACATCAACTAGCTAGTTTGGAAAGTTCAATTTTTAGACCCAAACAATGACATAATCATGATTCAAAATACAGTAGTATCATCTCTAGCACCATAGGTGGAACAATGATAGTATAAAGGTTCTATGATTTGGCAGTTCAAGGAGATTGTCCAACGGAATAAAATTATGGTCTTTGAGGAAACATAAGATGGGGTCTTGAGGTAACAAGCCGATTATGTGTTCCAGATGTTATGGGATTTCGACACCAGATTATGGAAGAGGCACATTATTTATTCTATTCATCCAAAATCGACTAAGATGTATCATAATATTAAAGAAATCTAGTGGTGGAATGATATGAAAAAGAATATTGTCGAGTTTGTAATTATCAGCAAGTAAAGATAGAGCACCAGAAGCACGATGGACTAGCTCAAAACATAGGAATTCTGACGTGGAAGTAAGAGATGATTAATATGGATTTCATTATAGGTTGCCCTCGTTCATATCGTAAGTTCGACTCAATATGGGTGATTATTGATAGACTCACGGAGTCAACCCACTTCTTGCTAGATAGAACTACTTACATAGTTGGGAATTATGAAAGTTATGCATTAAAGAAATAGTACAGCTACATGGTTTTCCAGAAGCTATTACACCTGATAGAGGGGCCCATTTTACAGCTAACATCTGGAGGTCCTTCCGGAAGGTTTTGGGGGACACAAGTAAATCTTAGTACTACTTTTCATCCATAAACAGACGGCCAGGCAGAGCGCACAATTAAGACACTCGAGGATATGTTACGAGTGTTGCTAGACTTCAGAGAGCTATCATTCCAACATTAGTATGGCTCCTTATGAGGCCAAAAGAAGATCCCCTACTGGGTGGTTCGAGATAGGCTAATCAGAGTTACTTAGACCCAATTAGGTTCATCAAGCTGTAGAGAAAGTTAAGCTTATTCAGGAGCGATTATTAATAGCTAGAAGCTGTCAAAAGTCATATTCAGATGTGTGACGACAAGACTTAGTATTCCGCATTGCTAATTGGGTATTCTTGAAAGTTTCGCCTATGAAAAGTATTACGAGATTCAACAAGAAAAGCAAGCTTAGACAAGGCTTATTGGGCCATACAGAATAAGTAGCCTATGAGTTAAAGTTACCATCACGGTTAGAGTCTGCCCACCCTATTTTTCAGAAATCTATACTACAGAAGCACATGATGTCCAGATTACAGAGAACCCGTCTTACGAAGAGATTCTAATAGTTATTCTAGATTATAAGGTCAGCATGTTGGGGACCAAGAAAGATAGCATAGAGGAATAAGAACATCTAAGAAAAGATATGGGAAGCCGAGGAAGAAATGAATTCTAAGTACCCTTAGTTGTTTTAGACAGAAGATTCTTATTAATTGTAACTCGAACATATTTTTCCTTAACCTAGGTTATGTCATTTTTTATTAACCCCCATTTTATGATTAAGTGATACTTAGAGTTCATGCATACATCATTTCCAGGAGCAGAGTATCTATACGGTAAGTTACAGTTTATGATATGAATATTTAACGTTGATGGTCGTGTGAGGCCTAATGAGATACTATTACTTGTTTGTGTCCCTATGAGGCATATGGTATGTTTCCAGCTATTCGACAGGTATGTGATAGTCCTGTTTACATAGGAGACTTTATCAAAATTTTTGTAAAATTCGTAAGATCCAGTTTCTCCTCTAAGACACCTTTACATTCGAGGACGAATATTCTTAATGGGGTACACAAATACTTTCTTGTTAGAATGCGCCGTAACTGAATCAATATGAGCCCATGAGGTTAAGGACCTTTATAAAGATAATAATGGGTTAAAACAAGTGTTATAGAAGTATCGTGAGGGTTGGAGGTTAAACGAATCGAAAATGTTATAACCCATACTTTCGGGGTA
The DNA here is from genome assembly GCF_000390325.3 of Nicotiana tomentosiformis. NCBI lineage: Eukaryota > Viridiplantae > Streptophyta > Magnoliopsida > Solanales > Solanaceae > Nicotiana > Nicotiana tomentosiformis. The sequence goes on from NC_090817.1 coordinate 55,131,847, forward strand.
AAACTGTCACAACCTAAAATCCCACCAAAGGGGTCGTGATGGCACCTAATCTCTAAGACTAGGTAAGCCTATCACATAACAACATTAAATCAATAAAATATGATATAATAAGGCAGAGTTTAATATAAAAGCAGAAATAGAGTTAAGACGAGCTGAAATGGCTATACTCAATACATCTCCCCAAAACTAGGTAGTACAGAGTCATGAGCTCTAAGTGAATACATGTAGAATATTCAAAATAAAATATTATTCGGATGTAATTTTAACAGTGTCAATATAAAGGATGAGATTCCAAGGGACTGCGACAACATTCATCTCTACCTTGAATCATCATGACCAATGCAAGCTCTCAATCTCAAGATCCACTACCTCCAATACCTAGATCTGCACAAAAATGTACAAAGGTGTAGTATGAGTACACCACGATCTCTACCCAATAAGTATGAAGACTAAACTCAGTGAAGTAGTGACGAGGTTCAAGTCATATGATACTCACTAGTCAATAACCTGTGCAATACATTAATAACTAGAAACAAAATATGTAAGGGAAACCAATATCAACCATCTCGTAGAAAATGTGATAAAAACTCAATGTAGAAAAACCAACTTTGTCAACAAATCATCATATAAAAGTGGGGGGGCATGTGATAGCATGTCAAATTCAACTAACAACTCGTTAAAAATACAAGACGGAGTTTTAAGAAATATTTATGTGATCAAAATATCAACCCCATTGCAACACATGAATAACATCAAGAAAGACACCCCCAAATCATCACATAACATCATCAACAATGCCACCCTTATTGCGCCGCATGTGAACATAACAATAAAATTCTCTCCTTAATTCACCACATGCGCATATCACCACTCTTATTTTCCCATGTGGGCAACCTGAGAAAACGTCACCCTTTTTCGCCCCACGCGCAAAACAATGAACACAATCGCATGACAAAGACCTTATGATGACAACAATGACACAACAATCGATCCGCTCAACATGTCCGATGTGCCACAATTATCACAAAACAATAATACCAAAGTTTCATCAAAGATATAAGCTCATAACTTATCAACAAAGGGCACAAGAACATGACAATAACATAACATCAAATAATACTAAAGAAATCAATTCCAAATTATAAAGTCTCAACCTTTACCCAATTCTCGAAAATCCAAGAAAAGTCAACCTCGGACCCACAACTAGAGTCGAGGGTTATATCTCGGCTACCCATAACCCCACGAGTCCAAATATGCGATTAGTTTTCAAATCCGAGTCTAGACTCTCAAATCCTAAATTTTTATTTTTCAAAACATAGTAAAAAATCTCCAAATATTCCTTTCAAATTCCATGATTTTGGTATAAAAATCGATATGAAATCAAGATAAAATATCAAAATCAAGTGAAAATCACTTGACCAATGTCTTTTTGTGAAAATAGTCTTCAAGAATTCCCCCCACCAAGTCTAGGGCTCAAAATATGATAAAATGAGTCTAAGTCCCGAAATACTCAGCTATTAAGTAGCTGTAGATGTCGCATTTGCGACCAGAGGTTCGCAATGCAACCCAGGGCTAAAAAATGCGAACCAAGGTTGTCCCAGAAAATGTCACAAATGCGACCACAGACATCGCAAATGTGATGTCCCTGCTGTCTTCCAATCTTGCAAAAGCAACCAACACTTCGCAGTTGCGTAGTACCAGCAGCCAGACCAATGTCGCAAATGCGACCAAAATCCTTGCAAATTCGAGGTCCCCCCAGGAATCTTACCATCGCAAATGCAAGAAGGACTCCGTAAATGCGGGCAGACCCTCACAATTGCGAGGTCTGCAAAACCAGCAAAATCTGAAGCTTAACCAAAACACTTCGAAATCAATTCAAAACTCACCCGAACCCCTCGGGTCCCACACCAAACATGCATACTAGTACATAATCCTCATACAAAATCGCTCGCAAGCTTGGAACATCAAAATAACATACAAAACCCAAAATGAATACCATAGCGCATCATGCAAGCTTTGAAACTCAAGAATTTTAATATTCACAACCATGCGTCTGATTCCTACCAAACCAACTCAGAATGATACTAATTTTTGCAAACAAGTTATGAATGACATAATGAACCTATTATAACTTCCGAAACACCAATACGACCCCAATATCCACACAGTCAATCTACAGTCAAGCTTAGGAAATTTCTAAACCTTTCAAATTGCCAACTTTCTGCAAAAAGAGCCAAATCATCCTAGGAACCTCCGAAACCAATTTCGGACAAACGCCTAAGTCCAAAATCACCATACGAACCTATTGAAACCATAAAAATACCATTCCGGAGTCGTTTACACAAAATTCAAACCCCGATCAACTCTTATAACTTAAGCTTTCAATCTTGCAACTAGTTGTTCCAATTCACTCCAAACCTTCTCAAACTCAAACCGACCATCCTCACAAGTCACATAAAAAACACTACACATACGTGGAGAATCAAATAGGGGAACGGGGCTCTAATACACAAAACGACCGATCGGGTCATTACATTCTCCCTCTTTTAAACAAAGTTCGTCCTCAAACGGTTTAAAAAGCATACCTGGGATATCAAAAATATGAGGGTATATGCTTCACATATAATGCTCGGTATCTCAAGTCGCCTCCTCAACCACTTTACCTCTCCACAAAACCTTCACCGATCCACTATCCTTTGACCTCAGGTTTCGAATCCGTCTATAAAAATTGGCCATCGGCTCCTCAACAAAAGTCAGATCCTTGTCCAACAGCATCGAGATGAAATCCAACACATGTAATGGATCCTTATAGTACTTATGAAGCATGGAAACATGAAACACCCGATAAAATTCGGATAAGCTAGGTGGCAAAGCAAATCCGTAGGCCAACTCTCCAACTCACTCCAAAACCTCGAAAGGACTAATGTACCGAGGGATCAACTTGCTCTTCTTCCCTAACCTAATCACATCATTCATGGGCGAAACTCTAAGTAGAACCTTCTTACCCACCATGAATGCCATATCACGAGCCTTCCTATCAACATAACTCTTTTTCCTAGACTGCGCTGTAAGAAGCCGTTCTTGAATCGATTTCACCTTCTCTAAAGCATCATGAACCAAATCAGTGCCCAATAATCTAGCCTCCCCAGGCTCAAACCATCCAACCGGAGAACGATATCGCCTCACATATAAGGCCTCATACGAAGCCATCTAGATACTTGACTGGTAGCTATTATTGTAGGCGAACTCTGCTAGTGGTAGAAACTGATCCCACTAGCACTCGAAATCAATGACACAGGCTCTCAACATGTCCTCCAAGATCTAAATGGTACGCTCGGACTGCCCATCCATTTAGGGATGAAATGTTGTACTTAACTCGACCTGTGTGCCCAACTCACGCTGTACGACTCTCTAAAAATATGAAATAAATCGAGTTCCTCGATCCGATATAATAGACATAGGCACACCATGCAGGCGAAGAATCTCTCTAAGATAAATCCAAGCTAACTACTCTGAAGTGTAGGAAGTCATGACTAGAATGAGTGTGCAGACTTGGTCAGACTTGGGCAGCCCAACCATAAATCCATAGTGATACACTCCCACTTCCACTCCGGTATATCTTGTCTCTAAAGCAAACCACTAGGTCTCTGATGCTCATACTTGACATGCTGACAATTCAAATACCGAGAAACATAACCAACAATGTCTTTCTTCATCCTCCATCACTAATAATGTTGCTTCTAATCATGGTACATCGTTGTGACACTTGGATGAATGGAATACTACGAACTATGGGCCTCCTCAAGAATCAGCTCCCGCAACCCATCCACATTAGGCATACAAATCCGGCTATGAAGTCGAAACACAACATTATCACCAATAGTCACCTCCTTGGCACCACCTCGCTGCACTGTGTCCCTTAGGATAAGCAAGTCAGGATCATCATACTGACACACCTTGATGCGCTCAAACAAGGACGATTGGGATACAACACATGCCAGAACCATGGTAAGCTCCAAAGTATCCAACCTCACGAACTTGTTGGACAAAGCCTGAACATCCAGAGCCGAAGGCCTCTCCCCAGCTGGAATAAAAGCAAGACTCCCCATGCTCTCCGCCTTCCTACTCAAGGCGTCAACCACCACATTGGCCTTCCCCGGATGAAAAAGAATGGTGTTATCATAGTCCTCCAATATCCCCAACCATCTCTATTGCATTAAGTTTAAACCCTTCTTCTTGAATAGATGTTGAAGACTCCGATGATCCATATACACCTCAAGAAACACACCTTATAAGTAGTGCCTCCAAATCGCGAGCGTACAATAGCTGCTAACTCCAAATCTTGAGCGCGTGTACAATAGCTGCTAACTCCAAATCTTGAGCGCGTGTACAATAACTTCAAACTACAAATCATACACTGGGTAGTTCTTCTCATGGGGCTTTAATTGACGTGAAGCATAGACAATCATCCTACATCCTACATCAACACTGATAACAACACGATAGGGGTCCAAGAATTAATAAAGAAAATAAAGAAACGTGAGGAAGCTAAAAGAAAATAAAGAAACAAAAAAAATGACGGAAAATTAAAGATAGATTGAATTCAAGAAAGAGTTTCTTGAATTCAAGAAGTCCATTCTTGAAGTTGAATCCTAACAATAACAATTAGCTAACAAAGAACTAATCGCCTTTGGTAGAGAATTAAAAACAAGAGATAGATTGTGAAACCCGACCCTTTAGAATAACAAGAACAACAATAAGCCTAAACTTATCACCTTTCTTGAATACCTAGAAGTGATCTAAGATTTCGAAAAAGTTTAATCTTACCACCTTAAGTTGAGTCTTGAAGGTTGAAGAATAAATCCAAGAGTAGCCACATACAAGAGTGTAAGAAAAATCTCATAATTTTTATTAATAATAGTCTATAATAATTTTTTTTCTAAAAACAAAGAAGACACCCCTTTATATTGATAGGGGGTCACGAAATTACTACCTAAAAACAAGAAAATAAAGTCCTAAACTACTTTGGACAACAAGTCCAAATACCTTAGGAAAAGGAAAAACAGTAGGAAACAAAAACCAAGTCAATCTTGAAAAGTAACTCCAACAATCTTAGGAAAAGGAAAACATAACCTTAACTACCTAGGAAAGAAATAAATCTAGTACCAAAATATATGGAAATAAGTTAAAACCAATCTTGGATAGAATCTTGAAAGTCGCAAACCAATCATGGATAGGATCTAAGAAATCTTGAAGGCAACTTGCAAGCAACTTGGCACCAACTTGTACCCAACTTCTATCACGCCTATTGAACCTTTCTTGGGCAGCAAGTAAGTCCTTTTTATGTTATAAAAATTTGGCTTCATGTAGGACTTATTGAGCTGCAAGTTTGGACACATTTTTAGGTGCCAAATAGGTCCAATTGTGGCCTGATTTGGACCTTCTTCAGAGGATGTCTCTTGGGATCTAATCCACCTTTTCTTGGACATGAATTTGGACCATAAAATAATTATAATACCTAGACAACTCATATCCTTTATCCTTGAGCTCTCCATCCCAATTAACAACTTATTTATTTGCACTTGAAGTCTAATGACCTTGTTTTACAACTCTTTAGCTTGACATCTTGTTAAAGGCCTTCTTTGAGATTCCAAAGCTTCATTCTTGTCCTTGAATAGATTTGAGCTTCCTAGGATGCTATCAAACACACACCCAATGCCAACCCGTGAAGCATCACAGTAGACTGTATATGAACCCAATCCCGAAGGTAAAACTAGAACTGGAGCTGTAGTAAAGGTAGTCTTGAGCTTTTAAAAGCTCTCCTCACACTCATCAGACCACCTGAATGTTGCACCCTTCTAGGTCAACTTGGCCAATGGGGCTGCGATAGATGAAAACCCTTCCACAAAACGGTGATAATACCCACCCAAACCAAGGAAACTCCTAATCTCAATAGCGGTAGAAGGTTTGGGCCAACTGTTAACTGTCTCAATTTTCTTTGAATCCACCTTAATCCCATCACTGGACACCATGTGACCCAAGAATACCATTGAGTTTAACCAGAACTTGCACTTGGAGAACTTAGCATATAACTCTTCTTCCTAAAAGTCTGGAGCACAATCCTCAAATATTGCTCGTGCTCCTCCCTGCTGCGAGAATACACCAATATATCATCAATAAATACAATAACAAAGGAATCCAGATAAGGCTGAAACACGTTGTTTATCAAGTGCATGAAAGCTGCTAGGGAATTGGCCATCCCAAACGACATCACCAAGAACTTATAATGCCCATAACGGGTCTTGAAGTCCATCTTAGGAATGTCTAAAGCCCTGATCTTCAACTGATGGTACCCCGATCTCAAGTCAATCTTTGAGAATACCCTAGCACCCTAAAGTTGATCAAATAAATATTCAATACGTGGTAGTGGATACTTGTTCTTGATGGTAACCTTGTTCAATTTGCATGTAGTCAATACACAGTCGCATGGAACCGACTTTCTTCTTCACAAATAGGACTGGAGTACCCAAGGCGACACTCTCGGCTTGATGAAACTTTTATCTAGCAATTCATACAACTATTCCTTTAATCTCTGCTTGAACCATGCGATTTGGTGGAATATACATAGGCTGGGTTCTCGGTTCCAAATCAATACCAAAATCGATATCCCTATCGGGTGGCATGCCTGGTAGGTCTTCCGAGAACACATCTGGAAACTCCCTCACCACGAGGACTGGATCAACCATGGGAGTATCCACACTCATATCTCTAACAAATGCTAAGTATGCCAAGAACCCCTTCTCAACCATCCGTTGGGCCTTCAGAAAAGAAACCATCCTACTAGGAATATGACCCAAGGAACAACTCTACTCCAACCCCGGCAATCCGGCATAGCCAACATTACGGTCTTAGCGTGACAATCAAGAATAGCATGGTACGGAGATAGCCAATTCATACCCAAAATCACATCAAAATCTACCATACTAAGCAATAAAAGATCAACCCTAGTCTCATAGCCCCCAATAGTGACCAAACAATAACGATAGACACGGTCCACCACAATAGAATCCCTAACAAGTATAGAAACATAAATTGGAGTATATAGAGAATCACCAGACATATCCAAATATGAAGCAAAATAGGATGACACATACGAATAAGGAGAACCCGGATCAAATAAAATTGATGCATCTCTATGATAGACCAAAACAATACCTATAATAGCTGCATATGATGCAACTACCTCAGTCCTAATAGGGAAAGCATAACAATAGCCTGGCCTCCCACTCTAGGACGTCCTCTACCCGCCTGTCCTCCACCCCTAGCTGATTGTGCTGGTAGAGTAGCAACTGGAGCGGGAGCCATAGCCTAAGTACCCATCTAAGGTTCACCCATCCGAAGTCTGGGACAATCTCTCACAATGTGTCTTTGTATCTCCAAACTCAAAATGACCTATTTGTGGGCGTAGCTGCTGGTACTAAGTTTTCCCCAGAAGACTAGAATAATCACTGTAGGAAGCCCGTGAAGAAGGTACACTACAAGATGGTTGTCCGGTATGAGTGCTCTAAAATCCATGGCTAGCTGGAGTACTACAGGAAACCTGAAGTGTAGATTGAATTGGTCGACTGACAAAGCCTCTGCCATGACGGGTCTTTCCCCCAAAGTAGGAGCCACTACATTCTCCAAAACCACGAGGCTACTTATCCTCCATATCCTCCCTCTTTTGCCACGAATGCGCTCTAACCTCCTAGCAATCTCCACAACCAAATGAAATGCCGTCTCTATCTCCAACTCCCATGCCATCACAAATCTGAGGTTGTAGGCGAGTCCCTAAATAAATCTATGAACTCTCTCTCTCTCTCTCTCTCTCTCTCTCTCTCTCTCTCTCTATCAATGGATACCAAGGAAGGTGCATATCGAGCTAGCTCTATAAACCTTATAGCATACTCGGACACATTCATACTCTCCTAGCGCAACTACTCAAACTCGATGCCCAACTCGTCCCTGAGAGTCTATGGAATAAACTCCCTCAAGAAAACATCAGAGATCTAGGACCAAGTAAGTAGTGTTGCGCCAGCAGGCCTATTCGACTCATAAGTATTCCACCACCTATATGCCGACCCCGTCAACTGAAAAGTAGTAAGGTCGACCCCGCTAGACTCCACCTAGCCCATGGTATGCAGAATGTGGTGACACTGATCCAAGAAATGCTATGCATCCTGAGAAGCCTCTTCTCTGAACTAGGGAGGATGAAACTTCTGAAACCTCTCCAAACTCCTCCGCCCCTCAGCCGTCAGTCTCTGGTAAGCAAGAGTTGGCCGCTTTGGTGTACATGCGGCGGGAGTCTGAGCTCCTCCCCTAGCTTGAGAAGTAGCTGGTGCAACCAAGATCAATCCTGCTTGGGCTAAACTCCCAAACATACTCATGAAGTATGCTAAGGTATCCTAGTGTCACGGCCCAATTCCCACATTAGGCCGTTATGGCGCCCAACGTCGCCGTTAGGCAAGCCAACAGTGAACTATAAACTTAATTATTCATTTTATTGCTCTTAAAGTCATAGGTTTTATTAAATAAAGGAATACGCAGAGCAAACCACGGAGATATAAACCATTAATAAGAAATAAAAATAAAATGGTGACAATATTAAGCAAAACCATAAACATCTACTAGAAATTCCCAAAACCCGGTGTCACAAGTGCACGAGCAATCTAGTAGAATATACAAACTACTATAACTACTGTCAGAAATGATATAGACAGAAATAGTAACTGCAACAAGAATGAGACTCCGGTGCTGCAGATCGGAGCATGGGAAGCATCTCACCACTAAGTCTCCGTATAGTACGTATGCGCGCCCGAATAGCCACCAGATGTACCTGCCTCAATACATGCATAATTAGTGCTGAAGTGTAGCATGAGTACGTAAATCAATGCGTATCCAGTAAGTATCTAGTCTAACCTCGAAGAAGAAGTGATGAGGGATCGACATCAACACTTACTAGTGGTCAAATAAATAAAGTACATGAATTGTAAATAGGCATGAAACACAATAGTAATAATGAAATAATAAACGGTAACTAACATGATCCTTCAACATAACGATAGTATGAAATCATCATATATCATGTACTATCTCAAACAAATAAGGAACATCAAGTATATATCAAGCCTCAAGCCAAAAAAGGAAATCTCATGTACATTCAGACTCCTAGCGATATTACACACAAATTATGCTGAGGTCGTATGCCCCGATCCCTAATAATCATGTACACTACCGAGGGTCGACCGGCGTGAACCATAGATGCATCTCAAATATACTGCCGAGGTCGTATGGCCCGATCCATAATTCTATTTCGTAACACTGTCGAGGCATACAACTTGATCCATAGGAATAGAGAAACTCTTCGAACTACAGGTCAAACAATTTCAACACAAGGTTGGGCACATAAAGAAAGCATGATTTTTACCAACAATCAAGTATCCCACCAAAACTCAAGGTAATGAAGCTCGGCCCAACATAATCCCTAATCAAATTTCAATTATAAATTTAAGTAATTAAACTAAAAAGTTGAGTTCAAATAGTACAAATATTGCATGATAAAGTCCTAAGTCTACCCGGACATAAGCATGAATTTAGCTACGTACAGACTCTCATCACCTTGTGCGTACGTAGCACCCACAACAAGTAGCACATAATAATTAAGCACCTATGGGGATAATTACCTCTTACAAGATTAGGCGAGAGACTTACCTTGCTTCCAAGCCCTCTACATGGCTCACAAACCATACTAGTCATCTCAAAACAACGCCGAGCAACTCAAAACCAGTCAAACGCCGTACAAACTAATCAGCATATGCTCAAAATTTCATAATTCATCTATTAGAGTAATTTCCCAACTCAATTCGAAAAGTCCATAAAAGTCACCCCAGGCCCACGTACCCGGATTCAAAAAATTATTGAAGATAATTGTTACCCATGACCTCACGATCTCAAATATATAATTTATTCCTAATTCCATGATCCATTTCGTGGTCATATATGATTTTTACTATACCCTAGGTTTTTCGCACAAAATCTCACAATTTCACTAATTTGCATGTTAAAATCTACCCATAATCCATGTATTAAACTCATAGTTGGTAGAAATCACTTACCTTGTGATGTTAATGAAAATCACCCACAAAAGAGCTCTCAATTTCGCCCAAGACGAAGTGAAAATGTGAGAGAAATTGGCTAAGTCCCGAAATAAAAGCAGTCTACCCAGGGATTTCTTCACCGCGATCGCGAAGACCAACTGTTCCAGCTGACCAAACTACTCTTTGCATTTGCGACCTCCATGTCGCATTCGCCATCCAACAAACCCATACCTTCGCGTTTGCAGTCCCCCAGCCACGTTCACGAAGGCCAAAATCCTTCCAGCCCATCTCATACTCAACCTTCTTCACGTTCGCGAAGATGTCTACGCGTACGCGAAGAAGGACTAGATCCTCCATCACGTTCGCAAGGACCTCTTCGCGTTCGTGAGGAGTAAATTCCTAGAATCGTCTCCAGCCTTCTTCGCGATCGTAGGACAACCTTTGCGATTGCGAAGCACACCAACATACCAACAATTATAGCCAACTTTAACTTTGCTCCAGGTGGTCTGAAACACACCCGAACCACCCGAGACCCCGTCAAAATGTATCAATAAGTCCATAAACATACTACGGACCTACTCAAAGTCTCGAAACACGTAAAATAATTTCAAAACCAAGAATCCCTCAAAACCAAATTAATCAACTTCTAAACTTCAAACTCATTTCAACTAACTCCGAATGTGGCGAACCATACTTATAAAACTCGGAATGATGCCAAATTTTATGCACAAGTCACAAATCACAATACGAACCTATGCCAAAGCTCGAAATCCTAAACGTACATCGATAACACCAAAGTCCACTTGAAATTAAACTTAGGAAATGTCACGCCCCGACATCGGGAAGCACGACCGACGCTCAACCGAGATACTTCGGTCAAGCAAGCCTACTTGATGCTTTCTAATCGACCTTACCCATGAATAAAGTGAAGATATGTACCATTCATTATACAATGAGAGGATTTTATAGAAGTCACAAATTTTATTACCATTAGTTACTTCATTTGCAATTCCCAAAATACATTACACATTCATAGTTTTAGAAGTGAAAACATGTGTTACAAGTACAACTATTCAAGTTTGACTTACGCAAATCAAAATACAACCCACACTATGTTTACGGAGCCTCTAATGGATATAAAAGAGTAACATGATGGTTCTGACAATAAGGCCCCTGCTATACCTCAAAATACTATACATAAGGAACAAAAGATACAAAACCCCGATATGAAGTGAGGCTCACCAAGTCAGCTGAGAAGAGGTTGTTCCACTATCACTGATCGATACCGCCTGCTGTGGAACCACCTGCATCTATTAAAGATGCAGCGCCCCCGGCAAAAGGGACGTTAGTACATATGGAATCGTACTAGTATGTAAGTGTCACGCCTCAAACTCGGGGAGCGCGACCGGCGCTCAACCGAGAGAACCCGGCCGAACAAGCCTGTTAGATTTCCTTCTACCCAAACCCATCCCATATAAAGAGGAGATTTACTCCATTAATCAAACACTGAAAAGATTTTATTAACAACTTCCTTTTAATTCTCATTAGCAGCTACATTCATAATTTTCAAAATATTATGAGTTTATAGAATTAATGAAAAAACATAATTTCCAAATACCAACATTTCTAGTTCAATTCCCAACATCAACCACAACCCACAACCTGTCTACGGAGTCTCTAAGTACAATAGAAGAGTAATATTGAAATGCCGGCAACAAGGCCCCGGCTATACCTCAAAACACAGTACATGAGAAACAAAAGATACATGACCCTGAAATGAAGTGAGGCTCACCAAATCAGCTGAAAAGAGTGTACTGCTATCACTGATCAATGCCTCCTGCTGTGGAACCACTTGCATCCATTAAAGATGCAGCGCCGCGGGCAAAAGGGATGTTAGTACTGTCGAATAGTACTAGTATGTATAACTAAAAGTCCTCTTTCAAAATAGAATGCCCATATAAGAAAAGGCAACATATAGAAACAGCAAGTCACAATCAACAATATCTAACTGTCCAGTTAAAACATAATAATTTTTAAAATACGAACTTCATATGCAATTTTGGTTGGGAGATCATTAGCACCGATATACCACCGTCTTTGTTAGCACAGAGTCCGATCATGCCCGATCGGTTGGTCCATCTCCATACGAACAGTGTGGTTTGACATGTGATGCGAAAGAAAGTTGTTACCAAGAGTAGTACCACCATGTGCGCAACATAGCGTCTGATCTCCACCAGATCAGCTAGGCCGCCTCCCCACATATACCGTGTGGGTTGACTTTTCCAATCCACAATTGTTACCAGTTTCATCCCAATTAAGGGGAATAATATCACAATTTCTCCAATATTTCAATTTCATCCCAAATAAGGGGAATAATCACAATCCACCCCTACACCGACACGTGTAGTTTCAGGTGTGGGCCTTATGACCCACCCTTTCTCGGTTTTGCTAATGATGCTCCCAAATTTTTTTTTGATTTGATTTGCACATAGAGATAACATAAATACAATTGTACTCACCTAAACATCTTTCACATTGTATAAATTTTCATTAGTATTTCCAGTCATTCACAACGACAATATTTCCTTGGCTCATTTGGCCATTCACAAGATTCTTTATTCCTGGCACGATGACCGTATTTGATATTCCACACTTTCACCTCTTTCAATTTCAAAGATCACCATCAAATACCAACATATAGAATATTTCAGAAATCATATACTTCAAATCCATTTGTAATGGAAACTTTAAACACAAATGGTTTCTTCCCAAAGAATGGGGCATACCAACCAGCAATAGAAAGACTCATAAAAATAAAAAACAATCAATACATCATTTATTCTTGCAATACTATTCCCCAGAAAAGACAATGTACAATTTCAACACACGAGTATGTAAGAACTCGAATCACACTGGATATATTTATAAAGCAAAGCATTAGTGAAAGCAGCCACTTATGGGCATGAATTGAGTACAAAATCTCTTAGGCAATTTTATTTTCGAAGTCATTTTAAACAATTGAGTCGAGGCTCATTTCATATTCTTTATCGCATCCTTTCAAATCATTTGCACTACTAGCCACAATCATAACTTAAATTCTTGGCACGTTGGCCACACTCTATAACCCTAATTCACTTATTTCACTTCCTACCATCTTTATAGATTATCAACAATAAGACATTTCTAATCAAGACTTTAGGTACGCATATGAGCAATTAAGAGTCTTAAGATCATTGAGATTTTCTAACACAATTTGGCATCATAAACTTCATTTGGAACATGACTCAAAGACATAGCATTTTAATACACATGTCATTCTTGAACACATTCCCAAAGGATAACATAATGTGATAGGAACATTCAGAACAAGTTTTGATTACACAATTCTCATCACTCTGCTTATTCGGGACAATCGTATTTATTGGGCACAACTCGAAACATAGAATAAGGAACTTGAGACAACCATACTTGGAACTTACAGGAACATCATGGAATTCAATTCTAAGAGAGAAAGTTTAGCTAACATACCTCGCTTTGAGCTTTTCTTAAATTACTACAACATTTCAGAAATTCTAGCAATCCCAATCTATTTTGAGACATAACAAAATTGAACCATAATTAGGAAGATATTCATGGTCTCAGCTCATTTGAGCATTTTATCAAACACTAGGTGTACAAATTTAACTACAAGGTTCTTCTACAAGATTTCCTTCACCCCACAATCCAATCTTTACTTATTTGAGCTCAACAATCTTCCACAAACCTTATTATTACAAGCATATATAAATAATACTCTTACACCCAAGAATCATACTCCCAATCACCCATCTTTTACCCCAAACTCGAAATTGAAGACTAGGGGTTTGAATCTTACCTCTTAGATGAAGATCTTGTGAGATTTCCTTGTTGGATTTCAAAGCTTAGGCAAGATCTCTATGAACAAAACACTTCATCTACTTCCTCTCTCTAGAACACTCTCATTTCTCTCTAAAGAACCTCAGATAATTGCCCCAAAATAAGCCCCAAAGGCTATTTATCAAAATAGGGTCGGGTTATGAAAATAGAAAAATTAACCCTCCGAAAGCAGGTCTGCGGTCGCATAATGGACCGCAGAATGGGTATGCAGGTCGTAAAATGCACCGCAAAATTGATGCCCAGAAATGGGCTTCACTGGACAGGTCTGCGACATTTTGCGGTCGCATAACTACTTCTGCGATCGCAGAATTGGTCGCATAATCGCATTTTTCCAGCCTTTGGTAATTTGGTCATAACTTCTTGTAGGAATGTCCAAATGATGAACGGTGTGAAGAGTTAGAAACTAGACTCAAAGATATTTCATTTTATAGGTAGATCATCACATAACTCCATATATATACGTATAGATTCTCGTTCAAAGTTGGGTCTTGTGCGTACCCATTTGAAACTTTAGTCTATCATGAAATTTCCAACTTGACTTGGACTTATGGATCTTCTTAGACTATAAACCATTATTAATGCCCCTCATACATCTATTATCATGATCAATTGATATTATTCACTTAAAAGTCCTTGTCTACACACAGAATAATACAATTAGCGTACATTAACTTTCTTAATAGCGCTTAATTACTTCGAAATTTTTCGAGGTGTTACATTCTCTCCCACTTAAGAACATTCATCCTCGAATGTTTCACAAGTTACTTCTAATAATATAGTTACCATTCTTTTACCTCCATCCTGTCACGACCAAAACTGATGGGCCGCAACGGGCACCCGATACCTTACTCAACCGAGTACCGACGTAATGTATCCTTCGTATCATACTATCATAGATAACTGATCCGGAAAGGCTACTGTGAGATAAGTAGAATAAAACGTATAATACCAACTTATACATAAGACATACGGTCCTATAAGACCAAAATAACCACTCGTACACTGAACATAGGCCGACAAGGCCATACAATCTTTTATGTACATGGCATCTGTCTACAAGCCTCTAAGAATACATAATTGTCATAAAGGTCAGGACAGAGCCCCGTCATACCAATCAATACATGTCTTAATCATACTGACCGAATAAGCAACTCCGGAGCAAAAGGAGCGCACCAACATCTTCCGCTGAGCTGATAGCCTACTTCGAGGACCCTCGACCTCTCTATCAGGACCTGCAGGCATGAAACGCAGCGTCCCAAGGCAAAAGGGACGTCAGTACAAATAATGTACCGAGTATGTAAGGAATGAAAATCAGTAAATAAAAGACATAGAGAAACATGGAGTAAAAGACTCAACATGTAAGTCTGAATAGCTCTGTGAATCATTTCATATTTATATTGTCATGCATATGCATATAAATGTCATACCATGCATATGTATATGCGTTCATAACATCATCAAGCCTCTGAGGGCATCCCATCATATCATCTCGGCCACTGTGGGCAAATTATCAACGTATACCAGCTGATCAGGTGGTGGTGCGTAGATAACGCCTTAACCTTTTACCATATCCCATATGCATATAATATATGCGTATATAACTCCATCTGTTCATGGGTCAATGTACATGTATAAATGCATAAAATGCATAAGAAATACGTTAATAAGATTTCTCGGAATGTCATAAAAACAATATGCCTTACGGATAAACTTTATCAAATACATATTTTTCTGAGACCCATGAACAGAAGATATAATAATAATTCATATGGGGAATTAAGAATATAGACACCCCTAGCACTTCTATGAATAGAGTAATTTATGGAAATTGTGCATTTGCTCATTTCGTTTGTATCGTATTGATCATGCCAAAAAGAAAGAAGGGATAGCTTTAACATACTTGAGCCGATTCTCTTGACAATCCCTCTAACACACGTCTTTTGTGATAAAACACGTAACGGTGGATCGAAGTAGGGGAAAATCCGTATGATATTCTTGAGAAAGATTGTACCGTGCTCCCTTGGAATTTGCAAATTCACGCTGCCATAACATAATAACATCTTCGTATGAATAGTTAAAGTAACTCACGTTACTATTGCAGCATTATCTTTGCTGAAGCTCTCTTTGAATTGTAACGATTCAAAATGAATTAAAGAACTCTCTTTAATCTTTTAGGTGTGGTCCCACTTAGGTATGACTTAGCCACAAGAATCCTCAACATGTGCCACCTATCCACTTAGTAAAAGAGTCAAAATTTAGGTGTTTGATCCTTGTTCCACTTACTGCCACGCCGGGCTTAATTAAGCTTATCCATTATTTTCTTAATTAATTAGGTAATCTTCCATTACCCAATAATTAACCAATTACCCATATAATTAAAAATTATCTCAAATTACTTAAAATACTACTCACTTATAATACATTTTATACCCCTTGCTATCATGGGCATGTGGTACCTTGTATGGCATTAGTCCATAAATACCGGCTATTATAGCTCGGACCGTATTTTATTCCAAAATGTCAAACTTTGACGAAACTCATTTTCTTCAATTCGCTTACCCTCTCACCTTCACGAAGTTACTTATCACTTGTTTCAAATAGCATAATACTTATAATTTTAAAATAATCTCATTCCCGAGCTTATGTCGATTAACTTACGATGAAACTTTAACGTACGAAAATGCGGGATGTAACATCTCATTTTCGAGCTTCCATCCATTCACTTATGGCGTATTTTCACGTACAAAAATATGGGGTGTAACATCATTCCCCCCTTTGGAACATTCGTCCTCGAATGTTGACTAATGCACTTATCATTTTCATAACTTATGTCTTCCGAATACTTTAGTACTCTCCTTGCCATCTAGGAAACTATTCTGTGAATAATTCCAAAGGCCAGGGCATTACCCCATTTAGGCCTCTTTCTCACACCACGACTTGTGGTCGGAATCTTTCCAATCTTGTAACTGTTGCTACCTTCTGTCATACAGCCTGTGATAACAATACGATAGGGGTCCAAGAATTACTAAAGAAAATCGAGAAACGTGCGGAAGCTAAAAGAAAATAAAGAAACAAAAAAAACAACGGAAAATTAAAGATAGATTGAATTCAAGAAAGAGTTTCTTGAATTCAAGAAGTCTATTCTTGAAGTTGAATCCTAACAACAACAATTAGCTAACAAAGAACTAATCGCCTTTGGTAGAGAATTAAAAACAAGAGATAGATTGTGAAACCCGACCCTTTAGAATAACAAGAACAACAATAAGCCTAAACTTATCACCTTTCTTGAATACCTAGAAGTGATCTAAGATTTCAAAAGAGTTTAATCTTACCACCTTAAGTTGAGTCTTGAAGGTTGAAGAATAAATCCAAGAGTAGCCACACACAAGAGTGCAAGAAAAATCTCACAATTTTTATTGATATTGTCTATAATAATCTTAAAATCTAAAAACAAAGAAGACACCCCTTTATATAGAGAGGGGGTCACGAAATTCCTACATAAAAACAAGGAAATAAAGTCCTAAACTACTTTGGACAACAAGTCCAAATACCTTAGGAAAAGGAAAAACACTAGGAAACAAAAACCAAGTCAATCTTGGAAAGTAACTCCAACAATCTTAGGAAAAGGAAAACATAACCTTAACTACCTAGGAAAGCAATAAATCTAGTACCAAAATATATGGAAATAAGTTAAAATCAATCTTGAATAGAATCTTGAAAGTCCCAATCCAATCATGAATAGGATCTTGGAAATCTTGAAGGCAACTTGCAAGCAACTTGGCACCAACTTGTACCCAACTTCTATCATGCTTATTGAGCCTTTCTTGGGCAGCAAGTAAGTCCTTTTTATGTTAGAAAAACGTAACTTCATGTAGGACTTATTGGGCTGCAAGTTTGGACACATTTTTAGGTTCCAAATAGGTCCAATAGTAACCAATCATGAATAGAATCTTGAAAGTCCCAAACCAATCATGAATAGGATCTTGGAAATCTTGAAGGCAACTTGCAAGCAACTTGGCACCAACTTGTACCCAACTTCTATCACGCCTATTGAGCCTTTCTTGGGCAGCAAGTAAGTCCTTTTTATGTTATAAAAACGTAACTTCATGTAGGACTTATTGGGCTGCAAGTTTGGACACATTTTTAGGTTCCAAATAGGTCCAATAGTGGCCTGATTTGGACCTTCTTCAGAGGATGTCTTTTGGGATCTAATCCACCTTTTCTTGGACATGAATTTGGACCATAAAATAATTATAACACCTAGACAACTCATATCCTTTATCCTTGAGCTCTCCATCCCAATTAACAACTTCTTTATTTGCACTTGAAGTCTAATGACCTTGTTTTGCAACTCTTTAGCTTGACATCTTGTTAAAGGCCCTCTTTGAGATTCCAAAGCTTCATTCTTGTCCTTGAATAGATTTGAGCTTCCTAG
>NC_090817.1:57265295-57350856 GCF_000390325.3 Nicotiana tomentosiformis
AATGGTGGTACTACTCTTGGTAACACCTTTTTTCGTATCACATGTCAAACCACATTGTTCGTGGGGAGATGGCCTAGCCGCCCGGGCGTGATCGGACTCCGTGCTAACAAAAGCAGTGGTATATCAGTGCTAATGATCTCCCTACCAAAATTGTATATGAAGTTCGTATTTTAAAAAATATTATGTTTTAACTGAACATTTGGATATTGTTGATTATGACTTGTTGTTTCTATGTGTTGCCTTTTCTTATATGGGCATTCTATTTTGAAAGAGGACTTTTAGCTATGCATACTAGTGCTATTCGACAGTACTAACGTCCTTTTTGCCGGGGCGCTGCATCTTTAATGGATGCAGGTGGTTCTACAGCAAGCGACATTGATCAGTGATAGCAGTGCACTCTTTTCAGCTGATTTGGTGAGCCCCACTTCATTTCGGGGTCATGTATCTTTTGTTTCTCATGTACTAAGTTTTGAGGTATAGCCGGGGCCTTGTTGCCGGCATTTTCATATTACTCTTCTATTGTATTTAGAGGCGCTGTAGACAGGTTGTGGGTTGTGGTTGAAGTTGGGAATTGAACAAGAAATATTGGTATTTGAAAATCATGTTTTTCATTAATTCTATAAACTCGTAATATTTTGAAAATTATGAATGAAATTGCTAATGAGAATGAAAAAGAAAGTTATTAATAAAATCTTTTCAGTGAATGATTAATGGAGTACATTTTCTCTTTATTCATGGATGAGTTTGGGTAGAAGAAAATCTAATAGGCTTGCTCGGTCGGGTTCTCTCGATTGAGCACCGATTGCGCTCCCCGAGTTTGGAGCGTGACAGTATGAACCGAAGGCAATTATCCCGTTTGCTCCCTGAAAGAATGACACTCTTAAAGATGCAACAAATACCCTCCGACCGGTAGTATTTAATGGAGAATATTCCACAATATTTAGTGCGCTGCCCGTTACAGAGAATTTATCATTTATGCTCACCGTTACACCTTCATCAATGGCCCTCATAATTGACATTAAAGAAGGGCACGATCCTAGGACCTTGTTCTCTAGGCGTAGCTATAAATAGTGAGCTCTGTTATCATTGTAAGGACACGGCTTTTCTGGCAAACTTACGCTATAATTGATTAAAAGCTTTACACAATTTTACTTCCTTGTTCCTTGGTTTCATCACTGTTGTGCCCAGAAGCTCTACCTCCGAAATTACTTTTTTTCGTGATTTCATCTTTATTTCAAGGCTAAGTATTGCACATTTCTTTAATTATTTCATTATTTCAGGATCAAATTAATTCACTTGTCTAGAAATCACGTATAAATTAAATTATACCGTTTTACGGATAAATAGATGGTTATTTTGGGGAGGGGGTTATTTTTATAGAGAAGAGGATGATGTGAACAAATGAAAATTTACCGATAAATATAGAAAGGGATGTAATGTATTTACAAAAATTACATTTAAAGTTTCTTTGAGTTGTTTGTTCTTCGATTGGTAATCCAAAGTGTTACAAGTGTTACTTTTATAGCGGAAGATAAATGTGAGCATCATTGAATGAAGAACTGATTATACTTGAACAAAAAAATAAAAGCATGATGAAATATTTTTGTTTACTGGGGAAATATTTTCTTATTTACTGATTTCCTACAATGGTGCAATTGACTAATTATCTTACTAAATAGTTTGTATTGTACTTTTTTTCTTTCCTTTAGTGTGGTACAAAAGTGCTAATCTATATTTACAATAATGGTACATATTCAACAACATTGTATGACTGTGTTAATTGAAATGGGTGCACTACAAGAAATTTATTTTTTAGTGGCGATATTTAGTAGCGACTTTATTTATTGCTATAAATGATATATTTATTATGGTGACCTGATAATTGCTACAAAATAAAAACTTTTAGTGGCAACTTTTGCAGGTAGCCTTTAATATGTGCCGCTAAATCCTGAATATTTTGTTCACGCTATGACTAAAAATTTGGCTCCAAATGTTTAGTAGCGACTAATAGAGAGTCGCTGCTGAAGGTATTTTTGGGGGACTGGGTCGCCTCTAATAATGTAAATATCTGACATTTAAAAATAAAAAACTAAATAAAAGATCCTAAAAATACTAAGTCCTAAATAGAAGACCGAAGGTCTATTTTCTTCTTCCCTCTTCTCGATTCTCTCTGCAAAAGCTCCATTACTTCTTCGAATTTCTCAAATTAAATCTTTCACTTTTGTTTAATCACAAGATGTGAACCTAATTTATGAAACCCAAAAACCCTAACACCATTTGTATTCTAAGATTGTACTCAAATCAAGTAATGTGTTCAAACCCCAAATCCTTTTGGGTGTTAAATGCAGTTAGCAAGAGTGACTATTTCTTCATATTCACCTCTAATTTCTCTAACCCATTTGAAATCTACATGAGTAAAAAGTAATTTTTCCAACAATATCATCGTGTAAAGCCCTTCTCGGTGTTGACGATCTCTTCGCTGGGTAAGTTTTTATTTATTTAAAATTCTGAACTTTTTGGTGATTGCATATTTGGTATTCCTCTCAAAATGCTGAAATGAGATGTTGTGTGGTATGGGTATGTTATTTTTCCTGATATTTTTCGACAAAATTCCATATGTTTCATAAATCTTCACCCAATAATATTTTAGGTAGAGAGAGCAGTGAAGATTCTTTTGAGTTATACATTAAGAAAGATATCAGAAGTGAAAAATATTAGGATATATTTGATTCATTTTAAGATGTTACTTCATTTATTTTGTTCATCATTCCTTCTCTGTTTGTTCATCGTCTTTGTGATATACATCTATTTTCATATAGCGCTCCATTTTTTGAGCTTCTTCATGTCTCTACCGAGTGCTGAATTAGTTCTTATTATTTTCTGCTAATTGATTTAATAGATAATATAATTGGCCAATTTATAGTGTTAAATTGAAAACAACTTAGACAAAGTAAAATAGATAAATGGAGTCAATTAAGTTCTAGTTCGTCTATTTATCGCAGCCGAGGTGTTTTGATGATATCCCCTTAGATAACTTAATTTTGCATTTGAAAGTTATATTTTCTTAACTTTTTGTCGGCTGTAATTTCCATAATCTTGAAATGAATTGTTT
Source organism: Nicotiana tomentosiformis (assembly GCF_000390325.3). Lineage (NCBI taxonomy): Eukaryota > Viridiplantae > Streptophyta > Magnoliopsida > Solanales > Solanaceae > Nicotiana > Nicotiana tomentosiformis. The sequence goes on from NC_090817.1 coordinate 57,268,408, forward strand.
ATTGTCTTATTAGTTCATAAATGTATCTAGGTTGGAGCCTTGTCATTCCTTATGTAAAATATTTTATGACTTTGTCATTCCTTTATCTTTAGAGATATATTGGAAAAGAACTCTTGGTTGTGTTATATAATTATATTTGTTGACAGATGCAACTATTGGTTTAAAGTTAATTGCAACACTCTTTATACCATGTTTTTGAGATTATATTTTGCTATGACATATATCATATGTAAGTGTTGACTTTAACCCATGTAGAACTCTCTGTAAAGAGAAAATTTATCTTACTTTAGGGAAGCAAGATGAGTTATAGTAACATCTGGTTATGTTCTTGTAGCTGTGTTGGTTTTTGTGGTCCTTGAGATTTATTAATTAATTAATTGATTGATTGTTATTCTAAAAATAGGAATGGATAAAAGTTAGTTGAAAATTAGGAATAGAGGTGACCAAAGGTATAGAGATGGAGTAGATGGCTTTTTTAGTTGGGCATTCAGTCAACCAAGGGGGAGCACTATGATTCGATGTCCTTGTAAAGGGTGTATGAATACTGCATTCAAGCTAAGGCCCGATGTAAGAGGAGACTTATTGAGGAAGGGTTTCTGGGATTCTTAAAAAGTGTGGGACTTGCATGGAGAAGTGTTAGTTAGAGTTGAAAATTCTAACGTAACACTCAATAATGAAGTAGAAGATGATAACATTGAAGAGGATAATATTACAGAAATGATTCACGATGCTTGTGGACATGCGAATGTGGAGGATAATAATAATACTTCTGAGGACAATGAAGAGCCAAATTTACATGCAGCAAAGTTCTACAAATTATTAGAAGATGCTCGACAGAACTTTATCCTGGTTGTAGTAAAGTCTCAAAGTTATCTTTTGTTGTTAAACTACTTCACTTGAAGTGCTTTAATCATTGGAGCAACAAATCAATGGATGAACTGTTGAGTTTCTTTAAAGAAGTTATTCCGGAGGGGTCATTTGTGCCCAGTTCTTTCTATGAAGCGAAGAAAGTTCTTCGTGACCTAGGATTGGGTTACACCATAATAGATGCATGTGTGAATGATTGTATTTTATATTGGCGTGATTATGCCAATGCCCAATCATGTCCTAAGTGCGGTAAGTCTAGATGGAAGTCAGAAGAACACAAAGGCAAGAAAGTAACTTTTAAAGTATTGCGACATTTTCCAATCAAACCAAGGCTTCAGAGATTGTATATGGCAAGAGAGACAACAAAAAAGATGAGGTGGCACAAGGATAAAAATGTTGATGACGGTGTCTTGCGACGTTCGTCTGACTCCATAGCGTGAAAATTCTTTGATAAGCGACATCCCACCTTTTCAGCTGAATTAAGAAATGTTCGATTAGGTTTAGCAAGTGACGGGTTCCAACCTTTTGGCAACATGAGTGCCAATCATAGTATTTGGCCAGTCGTACTAGCAACATATAATTTGCTGCCATGGGATTGCATGAAGGATCCGTATTTCATGATGACACTTCTTATTCCAGGCCCTAAGTATCCAGGAAATGATATAGATGTATACTTGCAACCAATGATTGAAGAGTTGAAAGAATTATGGGATGGAGTCGAAACTTATGATTCATACTCAAAATCTAATTTTATGATGCGTACAGCTGTAATGTGGATGATTAATGACTAATCTGCATATGGGAACCTTTCAGGATGGTCAACAAAAGGCAAGCTTGCATGTCTTTGTTGCCATAAAGACAGACAATCGGTTTCTTTACGTAGTAAGTTGTGTTATATGAGTCATCGTCGCTTCCTTCCAATAGAGCATCCATGGCGCCGAAATAGTAGAAAATTTGATGGGAAGGTAGAAAAGAGGGTTGCACCTATTCTTTTAACAGGTGATGAAGCACTTATGCAATTACAAGGCTTGGGGAATGTGAGTTTTGGGAAGGGAAAAAAGCGAAAACGTGATTTTCCCAAAAATGCTTACAATTGGATGAAGAAAAGTATATTTTTTCAATTGCCTTATTAGAGAGTACTCTTTTGTTACGATATAACCTTGATGTGATGCACATAGAGAGAAATGTGTCAGGCAATATAATATCAACTTTGATGAATATGGTTGGAAAGATAAAGGACACATTAAAAAGTAGATATGACTTGGTGGACCTTGGTATTAGACAAAAATTGCATCCAATTGAGGATGAGGACAATGTATTGTTACCGCAGCATGTTATGCATTGTCCTTGGAGGAGAAGTTGAAGTTATGCCATTTTTTGGCTAATTTGAAGGTTCCTGATGCTTTTTCATCAAATATTTCAAGGTGTGTAAACATATTATAGAAAAAGATCTATGGATTAAAAAGTCATGATCACCATGTATTATTGCAAGACATTCTCCCAGTTGCAATACGTGGTTTATTGCCTAAAGAAGTGTGTGAACCAATTATAGAGCTTGGAAATTTTTTCAAGAATCTATGTTCTAAGTCTTTGACAATCGAAGGTCTTGACATCTTGGAGCTGAATGTGCATGCACATTATGCAAACTTAAAATTATTTTCCCGCCGACATTCTTTGATGTCATGGTTCATTTGCCAATTCACTTGGCAAGAAAGGAAAAGCTTGGTGGACCAGCTCAATTTCGATGGATGTACCCTTTTGAGAGGTAATATATTATATAATTTTAGTACCATAATTTGAATGACACATTATATTAATGAGTTATTTCAATATAGGTATTTGCGAACACAAAAGTCATATGTTCGCAATAATGCTCATCCAGAAGGTTCAATTGCCGAAGGTTATTTGGCAGAGGAAAGTCTCACATTTTGCTCAAGATACTTAAAGAATATGTCAACCAAGTTCAACAAACCGGCCAGGAATGACGATGGATCTATGTCATACTGGGAGATGTCTATCTTCAAAAAAAGTGGGCAAAAAAAAAAGGTGGTTCAGAAGGCATCATGCTCTCTCATGATGAGTTCAAACAAGCATGTATGTATGTGCTTAAAAATTATGAAGAGGTTCCGCCATTCATGGAGTAAGTATCATATTAATTTCAATATAGGCTCACATTAAAATGTTTCAACAACATTATCTTAACTGACTCCATTGTCAAAATATAGGGAATACCAGGGAGAGATTGAAAGACAAGGTTCAATGAGTGATGAGATGCATAACAGTGGGTTTCTTGATTGGTTTCGTGCACGTGTAGGTGTCTAGTTAAGTGACATTTTTAATATTAGTGTGATATTACGACGACGTTATTAGTTACAACGATGTTGTTTGGCTTTGTAGGTCTTTGTACTAGCTGCACAAGGGCGCGCAAATGAGGAGCTCATAAGCTTAGCCGTTGGTCCTGCACCAATGGTGCATCGATATTCCAGATTTGTGGTGAATGGATTCAGATTCCATACAAGAGATCTTGAGTTGAGAAGAAAAACACAAAATAGTGGATTCCTTGTGAGAGGAGATGATTCAGACTCTAATAAGGAGTATTATAGTGTATTAGGCGACATTTACGAGTTGTCCTGTATAGGAAATAGGAAAGTTTACCTATTCAAGTGCCACTGGTGGGATGTGGCTCGCTTGGGAAGGGGATATAAGATTGATAAATATGGCTTCACAAGTGTGAATACTCATTGTGCCTTGAACACAAACGAGCCATTTGTGTTGGCATCTCAGTCTGAACAAGTCTTTTATTTAGACGACATGGTTGATAAAGATAGGCTTGTAATTGTAAAGACAAATCCTCGCGATCTTTTCAATATGCCCGAAGATGATAATTGTGTAGAAGTTGACGATGAAGCATTGCTGAATGAAGAAACTTATCAACACGAGGAAGTTGAATTGAACATTTTGCGTACCAATGACCATGAAAATGATATCGATTTGTCTTTACATAGGAATGATGTTCAACCACAAAGTATTAACAACAATCATGCAAGCAAACAAGCACAAACAAGTGTGCATGATGAGGAAGAGAATTTTTTAATGAAAATCTTATAGATATATATGAGGATGAAGAAGAAGAGGATTTTATTAATGACAATCATATAGATATATCCGAGGGTGAAAAAAGCGAAGAAGATTGGCTTGATGATAATATGGATAAGATATTGATGATGCTCTGGAAGACTGATAAGCAAGATAATATAGATGTCTACTTTTTGTTTTGAAAAGTTCTCTGTATTTTGTTCCTTATTAACATGACAATGAAATTAATTCATTATGCTTGTAACTTTTAATTTCATAACTAGATTATAAATTAAGCTTTTGTGAAATGTTACTTGCCTTCTATGTGCACTAAGCATCATTATATTTTCCATGTATAATGAAATATTTTTACTCCTAATCGTGCTTCTATTCTTACTGATGTTTTTCTACATCATGCAGGAGGGTCCAAATGACAGGACGAGGTAAAGGTCGAAGTGGAACTGGTCGTGGACGTGGCCATTTTCAAGGACGTGGTAATTCTGGAGTGATGTCTCATCCACAAGTACAACCAATAGGGAATACTGTAGCATCTCCTGAGATAGGAGAATCAAATAATCCCAGTCAAGAACCTCTAGAGAGAGGACAAATATCAAGTAACCCTTGGCAGAGACCTTCTCTAGAGACAGTATCGTCAAGGAATCTGGACAGAAGTGTGCTTCCCTCTCCTGAAGTTGAAAATGATGCAGGTTAGTTTTTGAGTATTCAGTTAATACTCTTAACATGACTGCACCTATGTAGACTGATCACATCTACTATTTTTTGTTTGTAGTTTCTTCCAGCAATAAAAAGAGAGGAAGAGGGAAATATAAATCCAAAACTGTAGATATAAAAACTAAGTATGGCGGAAAAATTACAATTACAATTCCAGATGATATTGATAGAGCAGTAGGTCCTGGGGCTAGAGATATTGTTAATTTTTGTGGTTTGATCATGAGGAGCACTATCTAGTTCCGTGATGGGAGTTGGCAAAAGATTGTTTCAAAACATGGAGAAGCAATGTGGTTGAAGGTCAAGGTAAAATTATTTTTAATATCGTATTGACTTCCCGTTGCATCATTTATTTTTGTGGTTAGAATATCAAATATAATGGTTCATGTATGTTCAGGATAAATTTGAAGTTCTTGGCGGCATGCGAGAGCATAGGTTTCAAGCCTTTGTTATCGACACTATGCGACGACTTTTTAGAGCTTGGAAAGCTCGACTGAGCATTCGCTACTCTCGCCATGTTGCTGAAGGAAACATATTGTCTCGTCGACCTGAAGATATTGAGCTAGAGGACTGGAAATACTTAGTAGAGTATTTTGGAAGTCCGAAATTTAAGGTAACTTAATAACAATGTTTGATTCACTGCCCATTGAATAATGGCTTCTTAATCATTGACTTAATGCAGATTATAAGCGAAGGAAATAGAAAGAATAGGGAAAAGCAGATAACTAAGTATGCTTGTGGTACGAGGTCTTTTGCAGAAGTTGAGGAATCGACAGTGAAATATATTTATTTTCATATTATTAATTAAACATCTTTGTTATTTATATATTTATTTATTTGATTCTGTATTATTTTCCTATTGAACTATATTTTAGAAAAATCCTGCCACTGGAGAAAAGGAACCACCTGATAGAGTTTGGGAGATCCAACATACACGTAAAAATGATAAATGATAGAGGAGAAATAGTGTGGGTGGATCCACAATCCCAACAGATTCATGTAATATTCTTAAATCTATACCTTACTATCTTTTACTCCTTTTTATTAGCTTTGGTGTAAATAGCTATGCGCAATTGCAGTGCCAGCTCCAGGAACTTGTGGCTCAGCAACAATCTGAAGAGATCGTGCATCCCATGACTAGAGATGAGATTTTATCCTCTGTTCATGGTGAAAGGACAGGTTATGTTCGTGGTAAAGGGTATGGAAAGAAGCCTCCAAAAAATAGTCTCACGCAAGCGGCAAACATAGAGGCTAGTGTGTCTTCTGCAATAGAAATTGTGCGTCAAGAGATACAAGCTGATATGGATCGAAAGTTGCAAGAAGAACGTGAACATATGGATGCGGAGTTGAAAAGGAACATGGAGAAAGAGTTGCAAAGAAAGTTGGATGAGAAGCTTGAACATGTGAATCTGGAAGTAGAGAACAAGGTCAGTCTAGAAGTAGCCAAGAAGATCCACGAACAATTGGGTGCTTTCATGACCAGAATGCAAAAGGTAATTTACTCTTAATGTTTTTATACTCTTCCTTTTTGATATTTCTTCTTCTTACCGACTTGAATCTTCTTCCATCCTTCTTGACAATTCTTTTCTTCATCTTCTCCTTCTTTAATTATCTTTATGACAATAAGTTGGATTGGTACATGTTTATGCCAAATTGGAATTAATTTTACGAGGCATATGACGTGTTTGATAAAATACCTGAGAGAAATCTTTGTTTATATTCTATGCAGCTTTGAGAAAGCTAGCTTCTTTTATGTTATTGTTGTGAATAAGTGTCATCTTATGATAAATTTGAGTTTGTTTCGGACGTTTATGTTCTGGTGCGATTCTGAAATTCTGGTTATGCAAAATTTGGTTGGACTATTTGGTTGCATGATTGTTTTTGTGTGTATCATCAAAAACCAAATCAAATACTCTATATGTCTTGTATCCCAATGTTTTTCCTTTTTTGCTTAAAGGATGCATTTTATTGAAACAGATTTGGAAGAGCATCCTGCAATCATTCCACAAATTTGAATAAGAAACAGTTTTGTTTTCTGAGTAAATTAGATCGACTAATACCTTGGAATCTATTTTCACCATTAGTGGAAACAGATGCTTTGTGTAGGCTATTAAGGTCTTAGACCATCCAATATTATAGGGTGTGTTTTCTACTAGGAGTGTTGGGCAATTGCGTCATTATTGAATGTCAGATAATTGCATCAGTATTGACATTGACAAGGTGATGCAAACAATGAAGAGACAGAATATAGCAGTGTATGTTTGTGTTCCAATTTTCAGTGTGATGAAGTATCAAATACAGGAAGAACCATAAATGCATATTGAGTTTCAGGTATAGTATCTATATATTAAAACTCAGTGATAATTTCCTATACCATGCACTTGATGTCTTCATAAACGGTGGAAAGATACTTTTGTACAACTTAGGTAAACATTTTTATTTTTTGGTATTATTTTCAGAAAACCATGAGATACCAATTAGTATTTGATGATTGGTTACTCTTTGTTGAGAACCTCTTAAAGGTCTTTTCCAATCATTTTTTTTGTTTTGTTTTTCTACGATTCTCCACTTGGAGTTCCTCTCTTTCTGGATGGGTATGCTCCTGATCTTAAAGATCACCATTTTTCTGGCCATGCTCATCTATTTGTTATTGAGGATTCCTCTTAGCGTCTTTTCTGAAGGTTGCCAAATGAGCTGTAAATGTAAATGTTATCCAATGTGGAATTTGTTCTTCACCATGACCTTTTATGTCTGCATGCCACAGTATCATTTAGTATTTTATCTTGCGTGATCTTGCTGTCTCAAACACTTGTGGTTACTTGTGAACTACATTTACTTAGTTTATCCTCTTCCTCGGCACCTTGTTTTCTCCATTTCTGAATTTTGAAGTCTTTTCTTACTGCTTCATTCTTCTGATGTCATCCCATTTTTCCACTCCCTTACTAAATAGTACTTCTGTAGTTCATTAAAGGTCCTCTTTGATTATGTGTGTGGCACTTAATTCAAATTTTTGAGAAATGATTATGTGCTTTAATTTTTCGTCCCTCTTTTATCTTCTTTTGTTTTTTGCCTTTTGTTGCCTTTGTAAAACATCAGTGGAGAAAGCATTCACAGTCTTTTGCATGTGGTAAGTTCACATAGTGGATATTATGTTTTCTTGTCCAACTTCTCTGAAAAGCTTTTTCTGGTAAGAAATTCAATTCAGCCTGTTACGTAAATTAGTTATCTAAGACAGATGAGGCACAAATGCTCTTATTTCACTGGAAAAAAAAACTGTTTTTCTGCATGTTCTGAATAAAAAAATTGGGTTTGTTGTTGTTGTTGTTTGTTTGTGTTCCAATTTTCTTGTATTGCTTTGCTCCATAAGCCTGTCCACATAGAGTACTGGCCATTCCTAGCTGCAAATCACATGTAATAAGAGCTTTTCAGCTAACTAAAACAACATTAGCATCTACTGCATTGCCTATTCAAACTTGAAGCAATACTTAGGAGACGTGGTTAATGGTTGAAATTGTTATAATATATTTTTCCACTTCTATGTCATCCATTGTACTATTAGCATTAGATTATGAGAATTGTCAAAGTGATCTTGTGTTTCTTTTGTGTAATAACATGGATGAGGTTCTAAAACAATGGAGACAACCAAGGATGGGCTTCAAGGCACTTAGTATTTTGCTCTTTTGGGATGTATATGCATACAATGACAATGAAGTATTATGCATTATATATGTAATTCACATTTTAGTAATGGAAGTATTTAATATCCGACTTAAGATATTCTTTTGGTGTTTGTAAAATACTATTGGATGCGTTTATATAATTTTGGTCATTACAGTTGCTGAATTAAATAGGTTTCAGTGGTGACAAATCTTATTCAGAAAAGTATTTGTTGCAATATTAAAGTTGCCACTGATTGTTTAGTAGTTTTTGTAGCAATTATCATTGCCACTAAATATCATTCTCCAGCAGCGAGCTCAGAGTCGCCACTGATGGTTTAATGCTTTTTTTGGCGACTTCCAATTGCTAATAAAAGCCACTCTCTTGTAGCGATATCAGAGTTGCCACTGATAGTTAAGTGTTTTTGTGGCGGCATCAATTGCTACTAAAAGTAACTCTCAAGTAGCGATATGAGAATTGCTGGTAATAACTAATTGTTTTTGTCGCGACTTCAGTTGCTACTAAAAGCAACTCTCTAGTAGCGATAAATAAGCTGCCACTGATAGTTATTTAATTTTGTGGCGACACCCTGTAGTTGCTACTAAATGTCACTCTTCAGTGGCGACTTCCCCTGAATCTGTTTGGTGGAACTACCTTTTGTGGCGACTTGGCATACCTTTTGTAGCGACACCCTGTAGTCGTCACAAACAACGTTTAGTAATGGACTCACTTGCAGCAAGTCTGAGTGTCACTGCTATAAACATTTAGTGGCGACATATGATGATTTTGTAGCGACTAAGGTCGCCGCTAAAAGGCAGAATTCTTGTAGTGATATACATAGATTTCTATGTTCTCTTTGTTATTACAAACATGCATAATTTTGGATGTTGAGGCAGCTAAAGCCTGAAAATAATTTTCTCTGTTGTATCTTGAAGAGTCTATGAGGAAGACATTGTCGAACATGGTCAAGAGGTAATGGTTGTTCCTGAAAGAGAGAAAAAGATAATTTTAACACATCAAGATAGTGCTCAAAAGTAATATACTCTGAATTAAAATGAATGTTTTAAGCCTATAAAGTACTTAGGATGCAAAAGAAATTAAAAGACACCAAACGGTTTCGTCCATTTAAAGTAAAGAGTGCATCTAAGAATGCAGGAGTAATCAACATGTGCTTATTTGCCTTTCGGAGCATGTCTAACCTAACAAATGTATACGAATTACAATCATACCTTATGTCGTAGTTCGTATTGACCTTTGTTGCTAAATATATTCTCAGTGTATTGGAATTTTTGATTGATACACTTACTAATATTATGAATTAAACTGTGTAGCACTTTAAGTTTCACGTATGTCGTCCAAAAGTAATAACCTTCAGCTAATGATTGAGTTACTTTAATATGATGCGTTTGCCTGATTCGATAGGTGCTCCCTTAGCCAATTTCTAAATACTACTGAGGAGCTTACTTTGTTCTTGAAATTGGTAGGATGAATACTCAATTTTGCTCTCAGAAAAATCTTTGCTATTTGGTGCATTTTTTATTGTAGCTTCTTGTGCGTACATTATCTGTCATGGAGTTTAAAACTTTTTTGAGGAAATTGAAATCACTCGATAAATGTTTTATTAATGGGGCAGATATCACAATGAATTTCTACTTATTCTGGCTTGGTTTAATTAGAAATTGGTTAGTAAAAAAGACAAAGTTAGATAATACGCATAAAAAAGATCTATTACTGCTATATTTTATGCATTCCTAGTCAATGAAGGTAATTTCTAAGTTTCAGAGTCTACAATAGCCTTTAGTTATCTTTTCATTAATGATGAATCTAAGAAGCCAATTGTAATATTTAAGCGACCTAAAGGAGATATTTTAGTTTTCAACAGGCATGTGGAAATTATTGAGAAGCTCTCTGTATCGGCAATAACTAACACTGCCAAGCAGCACAAGTCAGATGATCAACTAACTAAGCAACACTGAATAGTCAAGTAACAACTTAGAGTTAATCAATTAGCAAGAATGCATTGTTGGGAAGTATCTACTTCTGCTAAAAAGGAGAACAAAAGGGGTCTCATTAAGAGGAAATATTTAGGAAATACAACAATGATATAATTGAGACAAAGTTGTACAACCAGATACTCTTCTTGGTACCTTAAAAGCATGTGCTACTTCAGCTAAAGATTTTTCCTCTGCAAGTATCCAACTATACATGACTTAGGAGAAAGCTAATCTCTACGCATTGAGTTGTCCCATTATACATTATTTTCAACATTAATGTAACGACCCAACCGGTCGTTTTGAGAATTTGCACTTCGCTCAGTAGTTTATGGGCATGAGTAGCTCCGTATAATGTATTGTGATTTGTGTGAATCGTCGGTTTTGGTTTTCAGGTTATTCAGGACTGATTTGAAAGAATGATTCTCAACTAGGGAGCTTTAAATTTGAAAGAGTTGACCAAGTTTGACTTTTTAGCATTTGACCTAGGATTAGAATTTTGATGGTTCCGTTAGCTCCGTTGGATGATTTTAGACTTAGGAACGCGTCCGAATTATGATTTGGAGGTCCGTGGTTGAATTTAGCTCGAAATGGCGAAAGTTGAAATTTTGGAAAGTTTGACCGGGAGTGGACTTTTTGATATCGGGGTCGGATTCCGATTTCGGAAGTTGGAGAAGGTCCGTAATGTCGAATGTGACTTGTGCAAAATTTGAGGTCAATCGAACGTGATTTGATAGGTTTCGACATCAGTTGTGAAAGTTTAAAGTTTCAAAGTTCATTGAATTCGAATTGAGGTGTGATTCGTCAGTCCGATGTTGTTGTGTGTGTTTTGAGGCCTCGAGTAGGTTCGTGTTTGTCACGACCCAATTCCATGTCAGGCCGTGATGGCGTCCAGCACCGTTGCTGGACAAGCCAACAGGGAACCACTTAGTGATTACCCATTTTTGTTTATTATTTATTAAGCCATTCCAATATTTAGCTTTACTTACATTTAAAGCATTTGATAAATAAAGGATTTTTAAGGCAAACAAATGAAAACATCTAGAAGCAGTTATAACTATTGAATTACAACCCAAAAATCAAAGTCTACTAACACGTGCCAAGATCTGGTGTCACAAGTGTGTGGGCAACTAGTAGAATATACAAAAGATGACCATCCTACTGTCTGAAACAGAATAGACAGATATAAACAAAAGAGAAACTCTGGCATGCTGCTGAATGGCTCAGAAGGGGGCAGCTCACCGTGAAGTCTCGGTCCATGATCAGGTATGCGCTCCGGGCAGGTAACTAGATGCACCAGCCTCAGATCCTGTACAATTAAGTACAGAAGCGTAGTATGAGTACATAAACAATATGTACCCAGTAAGTATCCCGTCTAACCTCGAAAAAGTAGTGACGATGGGTCGGCTTGACACTTACTAGGGCCAATAATAATGTAATTAATGTGTTATGCTAAGTATAGATATCATGAATAATTCTGACAGTTCAATAAAGGGAAGAGATAAGTACTTCTTTCATAAATTTAAAATTTCAATTTCGGTCATATCATTTAACCACTTACATTTCAAGGCATTTAAGCAGTATAAATCACAGAGAGTTCCAAATAATTAACATGCACAATTATGCCGAGGTTGTACGACCCGATCCAACATAATATTAAATTGTGCACTGTCGGAGGGTCGAACGACGCGAATCATAGATGCATCTATTTACTACCGAGGCGCTCATCCCGATCCACAAATAACAATTATTTTCAAGAAAGCACAAGTTTCTCATTTACAGTCAAGTATCTCATACAAACCTTCAAGTAAGTGAATTTAACCTTATACAATTCTTTTATCAATTTCTATCATGACAATTAGCAAGTAAGGGCACAAACATTCCAAGTATAGAATGATACGGGTCATAAACTGCCCGGACAGTAGCATAATAGTAGCTACGTACGGACTCTCGTCACCTCGTACGTACGTAGCCCCTACAATTAGGTACAAACATTTATTTAACTCACCTATGGGGTTAATTCCGTCTTAAAAGGTTAGAAAGGAGACTTACCTCGCCTCAAAGCCTACTTCCCAATTCAAGAACGTGCTCAAACCTCCAAATTTGATGCCAAACGACTCGAAGCTAGTCAAACATGACATAAACTAATCAATCTATGCTCAAAAGTTCATAATTCTACCATTTAAGTGATTACCCACCCTAAATTGTAAGATTCCTAAAATTCACCCCGGGCCCATATGCTCGGATTCCGGAGATTTTCAAAGAAAGTCGTTACCCATAACCTTAGGAACATAAATATATGATTTTTACTAAATTCTATAACAAATTTCGCGGTTAAATCTCATTTTTATCAAAAACCTGGGTCTTCCTCTAAACCCTTATTTTCCACTAATTTTCACATGTTAATCTACCCATAATCTAAGTATTAAACTCATAATAGGTAGAAATTACTTACCTCCAAAAGCTAGGTGGGAATCCATCTCAAGAAGCTCCAATAATCGCCCAAAGAGTAAAAGAAAATGAGTGAAAATGGCTTAAGTCTCGTATTAATTGAACCTCACTGCCCTTGCGATTTTTGCACCTGCGGTGCATTGGCCGCACCAGTGGATTCGCTTCTACGGACCAGATGTCCGCTTTCGCGGAATTGGCTGGGCCGTTTGGGGCTGCATCTGCGGAAGGGCTCCTACTTCTACTGTCCAGCTTCTGCATAGAAAGAGCCGCATCTGCGGAACCTTGCTGGACATCCTGGGATCGCATCTGCGAGGGCTTGGCTCGCACCTGCGACTGGCCAACCGCAGGTGCGGTTATGACAGATATGGTGCACTCAGTTGTAGTTCCAAATTCTCAACTTAGTCCGAGCCTCGTCCGATTGGCACTCGGGTCCCCCGGGCCCCCGCCCGAACATACCAACAAGTTTGAAGTCACAAAACGAACTCGCTCAAACTCACGGAATGCTCGAAACAACATTAAAACCAATAATCACACCCTAAAACCAATTGAATCAAGCTTAAGAACTCCAAGTGGGGGCCTTATTGCGGAATTTGAGCGAGATGAGTATTTGGGTTTTGCATGATTGATTGCGTATTGGTTATGTCCTTTCGAGTTTTGGGTGGCATTATTACATTGGCTTCTCCGTGGTTATGGTAATGCACTTTGGGGACTTGGTGTCGAATTGTGCGTGGTTATTGATTTTGAGCATGGTGGCTCGAGGTGTCTCATATGTGCCAGTGTTTGGATGGGGTCGCGCATTGCTGTAGAGTTATGTTGAGATATGATCCTATGTGTTAGATTCATATGTTATGATTCTACGGTGTGTGATGGGTTCTTAGCATCGCGTTGTGGTGTTACCCGTCGAGCTTGCGTGACGGTTCTCTTGTTTGAGTCATTTTCTTGATTGAGTACATTTGGATTGTTGCTTATTGGTGCATGGATTGCACGGGTTATGGCTTCAGATTGTATTGATGTTTCATGTCACTAGAGTGGTCGTGTTGGATGTGATGAGGTCATTGGACCTAGGATGGATACTATCTATTTACAGCATGGTTGGAAGGATAATATCGAAAGCCGGCTTAGAAATTTGCTATAATTTTTGTTGAAAGAGAGGGAGTTCCATGACTAGTTGATCTGATGAATGGTTATGAGTTTCCGCGTGTTTCTTTCATCATCGTTAGTGTACGAAGGTTTTAGGACGAGGTTTGGTTTGACATGAGGTTATTACCTGAATTGGGTTGTTTTGGACAATTGTTGTGATTAGAAATCATTGCTATGAGTATTTCAGTTATGCGGTATATCATGTGATTACATCTTGGGTTATGGATATGGCTTGATATAGCTTGTTCAGACTTATACAGAGTGTTGATGCGAGATTCTGATCTTATAGAAAGTTCCGGATGATGGGAATTGGATTTTAAGGCTTATGGTCTAGGTTGAATTAAGGAAATCTCAGTTATGTTATGTTATCAGACCTATATGGGAAATGGTGACGTGAGATCACCCCCAGGTATGTGCATGGTAAGGTTACACGGAGATTTGATGGCTTTTGGAACAACTCTTGGCACGTTCGAGGACGAACGAATGCTTAAGTGGGGGAGAATGTAACGACCCAATCGGTCGTTTTGAGCATTTGCACTTCGCTCGGTAGTTTACGGGCATGAGTAGCTCCATATGATGTATTGTGATTTGTGTGAATCTTCGGTTTTGGTTTTCAGGTTATTCGGGACTGATTTGGAAGAATGATTCTCAACTAGGGAGCTTTAAATTTGAAAGAGTTCACCAAGTTTGACTTTTTAGCATTTGACATCATATTGGAATTTTGATGGTTCCATTAGCTCCGTTGGGTAATTTTAGACTTAGGAGCGCGTCCGGATTGTGATTTGGAGGTCCGTGGTTGAATTTGGCTCGAAATGGCGAATGTTGAAATTTTAGGAAGTTTGACTGGGAGTGGACTTTTTGATACCGGGGTCGAATTTCGATTCTGGAAGTTGGAGCAGGTCCGTAATGTCGAATGTGAATTGTGTGCAAAATTTGAGGTCAATCGGGCATGATTTGATAGGTTTCGGCATCGGTTGTGGAAGTTTGAAGTTTCAAAGTTCATTGAATTCGAATTGAGGTGTGATTCGTCGTTTCGATGTTGTTATGTGTGTTTTGAGGCCTCGAGTAGGTCCGTGTTATGTTATGGGACTTGTTGGTATGTTTGGACGTGGTTCAGAGAGGCCTGAGTGAGTTTCGGACGGGTTTCGGGCTATTTTATTTCCTTCATTCTTCACTGCTGGTTTTGCTGATGTCTGGTGCACCCAGTGTTCTTCACGATCGCGGACTGAGGGATGCGATCGCGTAAGGGAAAAATTGAGGCTGAGTTTTTCTTCATCGCATTCGTGAATATGGGTCCGCATTCGCATAGGTTACTGCAGATCGAGCACCGCGTTCGCGTAGGTGTGCACGCGTTCGCCTTGTAGAGCTAAGCTGGGCAGGTCTTCATGGCTTCTTCATCGCGTTCGCGAGCCTGGGGCCGGCACTCTCACAATCAACTAACTAATGACCGGCACGCTCCGAGGTACTTGGATCTACATAAAAAATGTACAGAAGCATAGCATGAGTACACCACAGCGGTACCCGAAAAGTATCAAGACTAACCTCGGTGGAGTAGTGACGAGGTTCAAGTCAAGACAACTACTATACATAATAACCTGTGCAATTGTTAATATAAAGCTAACAAAGGAACAAATATCAACCTACAACTAAACATCGAAAGAACAACAATAAAATGCTAGCAATGTGATAGCAATTAAGGGTCCACCAAACTATGTAGAGAACAGGGTTCTCTATAAGTTCCCACAAAATGCACGCACACAACAGTAAGTAAATGACACAATGGAATTTTACGTGGAAAACTCCTAGCTCACGGGATTAAAAACCATGACCTACCCTTGTAGGATTTCAACTTCACTACTGGGCAAACTTTAGATTACAACCTATTGTAACCTAGGAATTAACCTCTTAATCCCTCACTAACTTGTAACAACTCTATTACAAGCCACTTTGTAATAACTCTATTACAAAGACTTACAACTCGACTAACTCTAGCCAAGACACAAACACAAGGCTTATGATTTTACAAAGATTTCCTACACAATGCTTCTAACAAATCTAAGTAAGAATTACAAGTAAAGTGCTTTAACAAAGGTGCAACACAACTTAGGACAAGTGGTGACTCAATACATGAAACTGGTCCTTCGTTATGTTGTTCTTTGTTCTTGATGCCCTTGAGAATCACTTGCAAGATTGACACAGACTTGAGAGAATGCTTGATGAATTCTTGAATGTGCAAGTGTTTTGTTTTACCTTTGCTTGATGTTAATAACTCGTTTGTGACATCACTTGAATGATGCAAGCAAGTTAGGTAAAGGGCATTCCCCATAAAGTTGACTGCTGCACTGTTACGTGTGCAGGAAGCAACTTTACATCTGTGGGGAGTTGACTTGTACAGTCACCACGGGAACTGGTGGCCATCTGTTCCCTCTGTTGTTCCTTTGACTCTGAAGAGTTGAACCACGTCCCCGAACTGAGACATGTTGTTCTTTAAGTACTAGAGGATGTGTAACAGGTTCCTTATCTAGTTTTTATCATTAAGTTTGTTAGATCATCAAAACATAACAGGGATACATATAACCTATCAATTTCCCCCTTTTTGATGATGACAAGCTTATAATTGAAGTTCCCCCTAAGAGCCAGAATGGTAGATAAGTTTCCTATATTCCCCCTGAATCTGTTCCCCAACTTGTTCCCCCTCAATTATTTCCCCCCCTTTTTGCATCATAAAAAGATCAGTAGCAAGCAATAAGCAAAAAGAAGTCTAGCTTGGTTAACTCATGCCACATGTGTGCACACAATCATGACTAAAAACAGAGAAAAAGAGCAAGACATGCACAACAAAAGGATTAAACTTTCATTAATTTTCGGAAATTAAGCAGGGAGCAGTTCCATTCTTACCAAAACATCCACAAAATAAAAACAACAAAAGGTACTAGTCATAAACATCATTAAGACTAAAAACAGAGGACGGACACTAGGAACTTGACACTGGAAACATGACGACTATTAAGGAACACTGGAAGGGGGAGCACTGGAGGCAGAGGAAGAGGCAAGGGATCTAAGAAGGATGTCCATACGAGCATTTGCAGACCCTTGCTCGGTTAGCAACCTTTCCTTCAGGTCCTCAACCTGTTTCCTGAGAGTAGTATTTTTCTTTGTCAGGCGGGAAACCTCTGTGTTTTGGGCAATACTGGAACCAGCTGCCTCCTGGGTCTGACTGAGCTGACCTTCGAGAATGGCATTCTGAGCCTTCAGCTTCCTTATTTCTTCAGTGGCACTATTTTGAGCATTGATCAATTGAGAAATGGTCGAATTGCTGCCAACCCCTCCACTCCTATCAATGCACTCACACTCTTCAAGGGTGGTTTTGGAGAAAGATTGCTTGCGAGTTCCTACTTTAGCCTGTCCCAAGGGAACCTTGAAGAATTCAAACACTTTAGTGAGGAGAAACCCGTAAGGCAACCCATGATTACCTTCCTTGAACTCTGCTACTTTCTTCATGTGCTCTATCAAAAGACCAGGCAGGTTTATGGTGGTGTATCCATATAGTGCTTCCATGAGAATCAAGTCTGCTCATGATGTAATAGAGCGTCTTTCAGAACGTGGGAGCAGAACTTTGTTCACCATTTCAAACAACAGTTGGTACACTGGAAGGAGGGCCTTCTTGTGTACCCGTTCCCCTTGCTGTACTGCCTTATCCTTCACAATGGAATTTATGAAATTTGTAGAGCAGACCCCCTCAATGGATGCCATCCCATTAGTGGGCACGCCCAAAATGGCTCCCAGTACACTAGTGTCCATCACAAAATCAACACCGTTCACTTTCAGACAAATGTTATCATCCTCAACTGTGAAGAAGTCAGCATAAAAGCTACGCACTTCTGCCTCATATACCTTGGGATTGTCAGTTGTGAACAGATGTGTCCATTGTTGGAATTCACAGATCTCCACCAATTGGCGCATTCCTGACATCTCCAGAATATCGGGGGCAAATGTACGGGCCCACAGTACCTTTTGGATTTTCAGTTTTTCCCTTCCAGCATCCTAGGTTGCACCAACCTTGGCCCTCTTGGAGGAACCGGGTTCTTTACTAGCACTAGCCTTCATTTTCACTGATTGTCTTGCACTTTTTATTTTCTCACTAGATTTCTCAGACACCTTTTTCTCAGACACGTGTTCAACCAACTCTTCACCAGATTTCTCAGCTACTTTCTCACAAGATTTTTCACCCTCAACCTTGCTCAAGTCCATTTCACTCACATATGACTCCCTTTTGGACTTTGGAACAGTAGGTTTCTTTGAGGACTTATGAACCAAGGAACCAGTTTCCTCTTCTACCTCATCATCAACATAAACGACTAGTGCATGAGGCACTACCTTCTCATTTACAACCTTTCCATCTTTCACCAATCTCCTCTTCTTCTTTTCCTTTTTGCTTTTCCTTAAAACTGACTCAAATTCTTCTTTCTTCTGCAACCTAGTGATAGGTCTCTTAGAAGTTGACTCTTGGGGAGTTTCCTGACTAATCCTAGCCCTGATGAAGCTCGCAAGAGCCACATTGTCATAATCATCTTCACTCCCTTCATTTTCCTCCTCAAACAGAGATCTCATCTCAGGAGGAATAATGGCCAATGGCTCAGCCTAGAAATGAGGAGAGGGAGCGGGATCAGTACTGACCTGGGGTTCTTTAGAAGAACAGGGAGTTTTATTCCAAGTAGGAGCATAGTGCTCCTCTTGTGTGGAGGGATCAGGCCCCGCAGGAATTTCCCCAGTAGTACTGTCTGGTGCCAGATTTTTGACAGGCACCAGTTCCCTTCCCTCTACCAGTAGACTATCACCTTCCCCCTTAGACCCATTTGTTTCAGACACGCCTTCATACTCACCAACTACACAGCCCTCAGTAGCGATTGACAACATATTCTCTATGGCCTCTTGTTCTTGCAAACCCAAAGTAAACTAAGAAGACATAAGAAGAGCATTACCTGTAGACTCGGCGACATTCAAATCAAGACCTGGGGTAGTCTTTGCCGATTCATCACTATTACAACCCACTCCTTGCATCTCAGAACATTCTTCCACTGGTCGACTAGAAATTTCCTGATTGTCTTTTTCCGCCACTGTATCTACTTCTACTATTTTTTTTGACGAGACAGAAGGAGAGGTTGTTGCCACAAATTTCTTGGGAATCGAGGTTTTGCGACTCCTATGAGAGCCAGTGCTCGACTGAGTTGGAGAGGAAACAGTAGGTGGTTATGACTCTAGATTAGGGTTTGGACTAGATGGTATAGGGATTGTAGGTTCTAGCCCTGGGGTTTCAATGGGTGATGACACAGTGAGGACGATGCTTGGAACAATCTAAGTGTCCAGATTATCAGACATGGTTGAGGATAGTGAGAGTTTGATGGAAGAAGAGAGTGTTTGGTTTGAAGGAAAAAGGGAATTTTTAGCTTTGATGTGAACAGTTATGATAGTGACCGTGAGAGAGGTTATTTAAGATGGGTGAGGGACCGGTTAGGAACGAGTATCAAGTTGGGTAGACGGGTCGTTTCATAACAGGTAGGACGCTTGAGTTCCATAAAGAGAGAGAAGGGAATGATTGACATTTTAATGACATGGCACCATTTCAGCCGTTAAAAGGATATGGATGAGAGTACATAGAAACTACTAACCTGTGCCAAGGGAACCAGGTTCCCTAACAAATTTTGTAAATGTGAACTTTATCCTTTTGACTGAAATGCGATATCATCAGCTACTTGTTTGCTCTGTAATCGTCATGCGTGTCTACTTGCAATGGTATAGAGGTGAGTTAGACTTTGCCAGAAAACACGTTTTAGCTATTTTACCTGTATATTTCTTTCATAGACAATCATCAAGGGATCAGGCCCCTAGCTAGATTTCATCAACCCTAGTGCCAAGCGATTCTTTTCAAAGTGCTCTCTGCTCAGTGCTTTGGTGAAGATATCTGCAATTTGATCTTCTTTGCTGCAAAACTTCATGCAGATGAGCCCTTTCTCAATATTGTCTCTGAGGAAGTGATGCCGCACATCAATATGCTTTGTTCTCTTATGTTGAATTGGATTTTTTGCCATGTTGAGACCACTAGTGTTGTCACATAGTAAGGGCACACAATCAGAAAACACACCGAAATCTTCTAGCTGCTACTTGATCCACAATAGTTGAGCACAGCAAGAGGCAGCTGCCATACTCAACTTCAGTAGTTGAAAGGGCCACTGAGTTTTGTTTTCTTGTGCCCCATGAGATTAGACACGAACCTAGAAAATGTGCCATACCAGAAGTGCTTTTCCTATCCACTAGATAACCAACATAGTCAGCACCAGTATACCCTATTAAGTCAAAGTTATCTCCTGAGGGATAGTAGAGAACCAGGTCCTGCGTTCCTTTGAGATACCTCAGAATTCTCTTTGCAGCCTTCAGATGAGACTCCTTTGGATTGGATTGAAACCTGGCATAGAGTCCCATACTGAAAACAATGTCTGGTCTACTTGCTATGAGATACATAAGTGACCCAATAATGCCTCTATACATAGACTCGTTTACAGGAGAACCAGGTTTATCCATATCCAGGCGAGTGGCAGTGGCAATAGGTGTATCAATGATCTTTGAACTCTCCATCTCAAATCTCTTCAGAAGCTCTTTGATGTACTTTTGCTGACCTATCATTGTGCCCCTAGGAGTTTGCTTGACTTGTAGACCCAAGAAGAAATTCAATTCCCCCATCATGCTCATTTCACACTCACTTCTCATGAGTCTTGAAAATTTCTCACACAAAGAGTCATTTGTTGCTCCGAAGATAATGTCATCAACATAGACCTGCACTATGAGCAGGTTTCTCCCCCGTTTCTTCAGAAATAGAGTGTCGTCAATTTTCCCTCTTGTAAAGCCATTTTCTGGAAGAAACTTGGACAGCCTTTCATATCATGCACGAGGAGCCTGCTTCAGTCCATATAATGCCTTGTCAAGTTTAAACACGTGCTCAGGATGCTCATGGCACTCGAAACCAGGCGGTTGCTTGACGAAAACTTCTTCTTTCAGAAAGCCATTCAAAAATGCACTTTTGACATCCATTTGAAACAATTTGAATTCCATATGAGATGCAAAGGAAATAAGGATTCTGATGGCCTCCATTCGAGCAACTGGAGAAAAAGTTTCATCATAGTCAATTTCTTCTTCTTGATTGTATCCTTGAACTACTAACCTTGCCTTATTTCTTGTGGTGTTTTTAAACTCATCAAGTTTGTTTCTAAATACCCACCTAGTTCCTATGATAGTGTTCTGTCAGCAGGTCGAGGAACCAGGTGCCATACACTGTTCCTCTCAAATTGATGAAGCTCATCTTGCATAGCCGTAATCCAGTCAGCATCTTTCAATACTTCTTTGATATTTTTAGGCTCAATTTGAGAGAGAACTGTAGAGAAGGCAAGTGAGTTTCTAGACTTTGATCTAGTTTGAATTCTTGAGTCAAGGGGGGGGGATCACATTTTGAAGAGGGTGTGAGCTTTTGTGCTTCCAGCTGGACACCTGAATCTCATTATGAGAGGTTCCAGATTCTTCTGCATATGATCCATGTGTCATGTTCCTCACCTCAATAGCTGGAGTTCCATGTACAACATCCACAACTCTATTTTCTACTTCAGTTATTGTGATTGAGGGACCAGGTTCCTCTATGTCAGCTGGAGATTCAGCTGTGCCATTGTCATTTGATTCCTTGACCTGGTTCATCATATCGGCCTTTCCATTTGCCATGTCAATAACTTCACCAGGGACATTTGACAACTCTCCATCTTGATCAGCCTTATCATGTGCAGCTTTTCCAAGAGGGTGCTGTGCTTCGTCAAAGATCACATTTATGCTTTCCTCAACACATTGAGTTCTTTTGTTGTATACCTTGTAGGCTTTTCTTTGTGATGAATATCCAAGAAATATTCCTTCATCACTCTTGGCATCAAACTTTACCAGAGCTTCCTTACCATTGTTGAGGACAAAGCATTTGCAACCAAATGTCCTCAAGTGTGTTAGCTTAGGTTTTCTCCCATTCAGTAGTTCATATGGGGTTTTGTTCAGGAGGGACCTGATCATGCACCTGTTCACTAAGTAGCATGCAGTGTTGACTGCCTCTGCCCAGATACCTTTTGCAACACCACTATCAATCAACATTGTCCTAGCCATATCTTCAAGAGTTCTATTTTTCCTCTCCACGACACCGTTTTGTTGAGGTGTTCTTGGAGCTGAAAAATTGTGACTTATACCATTTTCAGCATAGAACTCGTCGAACTTTGCATTGTCAAATTTTGTACCATGATTAGATCTTATACTCACAACATTATGGCTCATCTTTACTTGGATCTTTTTGACAAAGGCAGCAAACACTGAAAAGGTCTCATCTTTGGTTCTGAGGAACAAGGTCCATGTGAACCTGTAGTAGTCATCCACAATGACGAAAATGTACTTTTTTCCTCCTCTACTTGGCACTCTCATAGGTCCATAGAGATCTATATGGAGGAGATCAAGTGGCCTTGAGGTGCTTACTTCCTTTTTGGGTTTGAAGGAGGATCTGATCTGCTTTCCTTTTGCACATGCATCACACACCTTGTGATCTTTGAAGCTTGACTTAGGCAATCCACGAACCAGGTCCTTCCTGACCAACTTGTTCAGCAATGTAAAACTTGCATGGCCCAACCTTCTATGCCATAGTTTAGTGTCATCATCCACAACACTCAGACACGTGAGATCCCCATTATGTAGTGACTCAAAATCAGCGACATAGATGTTCTTGTATCTTTTTGCCATCAGGATCACATCACCAGTCACAAGATTTGTGACTGTGCAGATTTTTGACACAAATTCTACCTTGTTGCCTTTGTCGCAGATCTGAGAGACACTCAGCAAGCTGTACTTCAGGCCATTCACGTAATACACATTTTTGATTGAGTGAGTGAGAGACTTACCAATTCTTCCTACTCCAAGAATGTATCCCTTTTTGCCATTTCCAAAGGATACACTCCCTCCTTGCAGGGCTTTGAGTGAAAGGAAATCATTAGTGCTTCCAGTCATATGCTTCGAGCAGCCACTATCCATGTACCATCTTTGGCTACTTCCTTTCACTGCTCCCTGCATAAGAGAATCACAGATTAAACTTAGGAACCCAAACAAGTTTGGGTCCCTTGAAATGAGGAAACGAGTTTTTGTCCAAGCAGGCAATACATATTTGTTATATGAGGGAGCAGGTTTTTTTGCAATAGTTACTTTTTCAGCAAAAACTTTGTTTTTCTGCTGGGACTGGAATCTGACTTTACATGTATCCTTGAAATGTCCAGTGTTACCACAGTGAGTGCAGAGCCAGTTATCAGGAACAATAACGTACTTGCTGTGTGAGTTGTAAGGGGTTTTTCTTTTTGGAACCCGATTCCCTGTCTGTTCCCCCCACTGTTCGTATATATAGCGGTGATTGCATCAGAGGACCAGGTCCACTTAAGAGATTTTTCTAGGTCACTCTTCACTCTGCCTAGATCTTCTTGAAGTTGTTTGTTTTTCTCAAGCTTAGCACACAGACTAGATTTCACTGATTTTAGCTCATTTTCAAGCCTAAGGTGTGCCTCACTTGCAACTTCCTTTCCCTTTTGAGTGTTCGTAGGCCTACTTTCCCTTATTAGTTCCTCAATTGTTTCCTTTAGGTCTACAACTACTACCAATATGTCATCTCTCTCATGCTCTATGTTTGCAATTCTCTCAGTCAAAATATCCTTTTCCCTTTTTAAACTCTTAATGGTCTCTCTTAGATCAACCGCAACCACTACTAGATCATCTCTCTCGTGTTCTATTTCTCCTAGTTCTGTGGTTAGCGCATTTTTATCATTAATGAGACTGTGATAAGCATCAATTAAAACATTAGTCAAGGATATAAGCTTCTTTTGAGAATAGGATTTCAGATTTCTTTGAACATCCAGAAATTTTACCTCATCTTTATCGTCATCTTCCTCATCCTCATCTGATTTAGCCATTAGAGCAAATATGGAATCATATTCAGCTGCTTCACTTTCTACATCCATCATAGAGCTGTCACCTTGATCATCATCATCTCCAGATTCGCTGGAGGAGTCTCCCCATGCAGCAAGAGCTTGTTTCACAACATTGTCAGCGACATCTTTTCTCTTGAACGTTTTGTCAGGAACCTGGTTCCTTTTGACTGCTTTGTCTGTGTTGTGTTTGTAATGATCTTGCTTAAGGAGGGGGAAATCCATGATGAAATGTCATGGTTTCCCATACTTATGACATAGGTTATAGCCTCTTGGCTTGCTAGAGCTTCCCCTTTTTGGAATACCTCCATTTCTGCGAACCATTTTTTGAAATCTCTTTGTCAGGTAAGCCATGTCGGCATCCTCACCACTTGAGTCATTTTTGTCTATCTTGAGGACTAGGTTCTTCTCCCTTTTGGGCTCTCTTCTCTCAATGTCCTTCTTCTTCTTCATTTCATAAGTTTTTAGATTACCGATGAGTTCATCAATGGTCAGCTTCTACAAATCCTTTGCCTTTGTGATGGCATTTACCTTGCTTTCCCAGGAACCAGGTAATACACTAAGTATTTTCCTAACAAGTTTGTTCCTGGGAAAGATTTCTCCCAGTGAGTGAACCTCATTGATGATAGAGGTGAAGCGAGTGTGCATGTCCTGAATGGACTCGTCGTCCTTCATTCTGAAGAGCTCATACTCATTTGTCAACATGTCGATCTTCGACTGCTTGACTTGAGTTGTCCCTTCGTGTGCTGTTTGAAGAGCTTCCCAGATCTCCTTAGCACTCTGACAAGCTGAGATGCGGTTGTATTCATCTGGTCTGATGCCACATACAAGAATCTTTTTTGCCCTGAAATTCTTCTCAATAGCCTTTATGTCAGCATCGTTGTACTCTTTCCTCGTTTTTAGGACTGTAGCTGTTCCCTCATCAACAGTTTTCATGGGAACAAAAAGTCCATTACAGATTACATCCCACAACTCTGAGTCCTCAGCCATGATGAAATCATGCATTCTTGTTTTTCTCCAACCATAGTATTGGCCGTTGAATCTAGGTGGTCTGTATGTTGATTGTCCTTCCTCGAAGTTTGGTGGAGCAGCCATGATGAAGATCCTTTCTAGGTGTTAACCTTTTAGAAAGAACCTTCTCTGATACCAATTGATAGCAACTAAGGGTCCACCAAACTATGTAGAGAACCAGGTTCTCTATAAGTTCCCACAGAACGCACGCACACAACAGTAATTAAATGATACAATGGAATTTTACGTGGAAAACTCCCAGCTCACGGGAGTAAAATTCACGACCTACCCTTTTAGGATTTCAACTTCACTATTGAGCAAACTTTAGATTACAACCTATTGTAACCTAGAAATTAACCTCTTAATCCCTCACTAACTTGTAACAACTCTATTACAAGCCACTTTGCAATAACTATATTACAAAGACTTACAACTCGACTAACTCTAGCCAAGACACAAATACAAGGCTTATGATTTTACAAAGATTTCCTACACAATGCTTCCAACTAAGCTAAGTAGGAATTACAAGTAAAGTGCTTTACCAAAGGTGCAACACAACTAAGGACATGTAATGACTCAATATAGGAAACTGGTCCTTCGTTATGTTGTTCTTTGTTCTTGATGCCCGTGAGAATCACTTGCAAGATTGACACATACTTAAGAGAATGCTTGATGAATTCTTGAATGTGCAAGTATTTTGTTTTACCTTTGCTTGATGTTAATAACTCGTTTGTGACATAACTTGAATGATGCAAGCAAGTTAGGTAAAGGGCATTCCCCATAAAGTTGACTGCTGCACTGGTTTTGCACTGTTACATGTGCAGGCAGCAACTTTACAGCTGTGGGGAGTTGACTTGTACAGTCACCACGGGAACTGGTGGCCATATGTTCCCTCTGTTTTTCCTTTGACTCCGAAGAGTTGAACCACGTCCCCGAA
This sequence comes from Nicotiana tomentosiformis, assembly GCF_000390325.3. Taxonomy (NCBI): domain Eukaryota; kingdom Viridiplantae; phylum Streptophyta; class Magnoliopsida; order Solanales; family Solanaceae; genus Nicotiana; species Nicotiana tomentosiformis. The sequence goes on from NC_090817.1 coordinate 57,294,300, forward strand.
TTAAGACTTGTTGTTCTTTAAGTACTTGAGGATGTGTAACAGGTTCCTTATCTGGTTCTTATCATTAAGTTTGTTAGATCATCAAAACATAACAAGGATACATATAACCTATCACAATGGAAAATGGAAACGACAAGTAGCCACATGAAGTAAGCATGTGATAACGCAACAAGTAATCAGAACACAGTTAAAGTGCCAGCAATACCAATTAAGTAAACAAATGACAATCAAATAATCAACCATTCTATCATAAGATTTATGCAAGAATCATCCCGAGGCACCACACCTCATAATCACAAATCACGAGTCCCAGATCATGAAATCATAATCACATGGCACCTTGTGCCCACATTATCAATCACAGCTGCACAGACAACTCACGTGTTGTACGGACAACTCACGTGCCAATACCGATAATACCTCAGATCTGCATGGATGATTCACGTGCCAATAGTAATAATATCTCATATCTGCAAGGACAACTCACGTGCCACCCGTCCAATCCACACACCGAAAGCATGTATATAATAATACATGTACATGGTCAATAAACATCAAGATTTATACTCCTGGACAAATATAGGTGACAAGTTACGGTGTATGCTTGTGTAAGTGTACTATTACAGCTCAAGTTAACAGGTAAAATCAAAGACAATGAGTAACATATTGGAAACAACACAACAAAGCCCGTAGTATGCATGACACACATAAGAAGGTCACACCATCACACAATTATCATTAATAACAATGCCCACCTTTGTCTCGCCACATGCGCAAATCCAACATATATAGCCCCCCTTGTCTCGCCGCATGTGCAAATATTATTATTAATAATAATAATAGCACGGACAAATCACGTGCAAGCACCCCGACAATCCTCTCACAATTCCACATGCGCCAAAATATAACAACACAACATAACAACTCGCACCACACGTGTCTGCCACAACATTTTCATAACAACAATACATAGCCCACGGCACAACAACACTGAGTATAACAACAATAACAATAACACGAGTGTACGGTAAGTAGATCAACACAAGAATTACAACAGTACAATGAAACAGAAGAATAAACTTAGTAATGAAAGAGATAACATGTAATAATGACTTCAAATAAGGATAAATAACCAATAAAAGGGGTAACATGAAACGAACTTCAATTAATAATAACTCGACAATAAAAGAGGTAGCATGACAATAAAAGAGGTAACAACTTCAATTAAGACATATATGAGTAAGCTTGACAATAACAGATAGGGTATGTACTAACAACTTCAATTATAGCATGTAAAAGTAAACTTAACAATGGAAAGTATAACATGATATGGCAACTTCAATTAGATGCATGAAAGAGCCCTAGGAGTCTAAACCGGTCAATTTTCATATGCAAGGCCATGTACACACTCGTCACATCGTTTACACATCTTTCACATAATTCAAACAGTGCAATTAAACCAATCCCTATGAGGTAGTTCCCCCACATAAAGTTAGGCAAGATACTTACCTCAACTATGCCAATCAACACTCAAAAATAGCTTCTCTTTTACAATTCACCTTGGCTCGGCTCAAATCAAAACAAATTCGACTTAATAACATCAAATAGTGGAAGAGAAACCAATTCCAGTAAGTAAAGCTGATCTTTGTACAATTCCTAAAAAGTCAATCCCGGGCCCACAGTCAAAACTTGGGTCCAAGTGTAGATCTTGACTACCCATAACCCACGAGTCCATATATGTGTTTTGTTTCAAAATCCAAGTCTAATTCGACTTTCAAATCCCAAATTTTTATTTTTCAAAACATAGATAAAATTTCCCAAATTTTCAATTTTATTCTCAAAAGTTTGATGTTAAATCTCATATATAATCATGAAATATAGTTGAAAATTGAGTAAAGCTACTTCCCCAATGATTGTAGGTGAAAATTCTCTCTCCAAACCGCCTCCTACCGAGTCTAGATTTCTAAAATGAGAGAAATGAGGTAAAATCCCGACTTCCAGCCCTTATGTTCAGGCGCAAGTGTCGTAAATGCGACCTGGGGTTCGCATTTGTGAACCCCACAAATGCAATTACCGCAAATGCGAAGAATGATCGCAAAAGCGACATCCATCACAGTCCTGCTAATGTCGCAAATGCTTGGCAAATGTGAATGATGAATACTTCGCAAAAGCGACCATCATGATCACAAATGCGAACAAGCTTAGCCCAGGCCCCCATCGAAATGCGAACCTGGAAGACCCTAGTGAACTTCGCAAATGCGACTCCCACCTCGCAAATGCGAAGGTCGCAAAATGCAAACAAAATCTCGCATTTGCGAGACCTGAAGCACCTGTTCAAAAACCAGCAAAGCTGAAACTCTTCCAATCACCCCGAAACGCATTCGAAACGTACCCGAGCCCTCGAGATTCCACACCAAACATCAATACAAGTCTAAGAACATCATACGAACTCGCTTGCATGATCAAAATACCAAAATAACATCCGAAACCACGAACCGGATATCAAAACGCATGCAATTTATATTGAAACTCAAGAACTTCTAAAATACAACCACGCGTCTGATTCCTATCAAATTAACTCAGAATGATGCCAAACTTTGAAGACACATTTCAAATAACAAAACGGACCTATTCCATGTCCCCAAACAAAATTTGAACCCGATAGCCATAAAGTCAATCCATGGTAAAACCTAAGGAATTTCTAAACCTTCAATTGCCAACTTTCGGTAAAACATGCCAAATCAACCTAGGGACATTTGAATTCATTTCCGAGCATACGTCAAAGTCCAAAATTACTATACGAACCTATCAGAGTCATCAAAATACCGTTCCAAGGTCGTTTTCACAAAAGTCAAACCTCGGTTAATATTTTCAACTTAAGCTTCTAAAAATCACTCATTCAAATTAATCCCAAAACATCCGAAAATTAAATCCAACCATACACACAAGTTATAACACACAATATGAAACCACTCAAGACCTCAAACTACTGAACGAAACGCTAAACTCAAAACAACCGATCGGGTCATTATAAAAGAATAAGTTAGTTTTGCTGAAATTTAATTAGCATTGAACAACACTATCACCGTATTTGTTAGATTGTAGAGAAACTATCGCAACAACCAACATGGTGCAATGCTTTTTTATAGATGATCAATGGGATAACAAAGTTTCCACTGGTACTGCAATCTCAAAAGGTCAAAAATAGTAAATATTGGAAGCTCATAGAAGTACTGGTTGCTCCTACCGTATTCCGCATGTGTGTGTGTATATATATATATATATATATATATATATATATATATATATATATATATATATATATATATATATATGTGTGTGTGTGTGTTTTTGGATATGTTTTCCTCACGTATGTTATTCACGTGCTTCAACAGTTTAATGGCAGATGTTATTCATGACCTACCCTTAATTCATGTTTATATCTTAGACATATGCTTAGGGGTGTTCGACAGGTAGGACTCGGGCACTCATCATGGCACATTGGTTTGGGTCATGACAAAAGTAGTGTCGGAGCAGTTCTGTCCTAGGGTTGTCTACTGACCGTGTCTAGTAGAGTCTTGTTTATGAGTGTGTTGTGCACCACATTTAGAAATAGGAGGCTACAAGACATATACGATGTTGTCCTCCTTTCTTATCTTAGATCGTGCGATATAAGGATTCATTTCCCTAATAAATGTTTTGTTTTCAGCGATGCCTAAGAAGGCTATAGCCGCCCAGAAGGGCAAGTCCGTGGCTGATGAGACTACTATTCAAGCACCATGAGTTACCAGGGCTCGAGGAGAGTCTCATAGTGAGATTCCATTTCAGACTTCACATACACCGCCCTCTCCAGAGGAGCTCCGCGGGGCACCTAGCTCCAGCGCCTACCCTTGTACAACCAGCTCCTTAACCAGATGCACCAGGTCAGGAGATGAGAGATGCTATTCAGCTATTGACTTGATTAGTAGCCACACAATCTCGGCGTCAGGAAGTAGGTATTGGTCATGCAGATAGGGCCATCAGTGCGAGAGTTCGTGATTTCATTAATTTGGACCATCCGGTATTCACTGGAGCAGATCCAAATGAGGACCCTAAGGTATTTATCGATAGGATGCAGAGGACTTTAAGGGTAATGAAGGCCACTGCTCCTGAGTTAGCTGAGCTAGCTTCCTATAGACTTTCGGATGTTGCAGTTAATTGGTACAAGTCTTCGGAGTTGTCCAGAGGTAAGGATGTACCTCTAGCGGTATGGCATGAGTTTACAGAGGCTTTTCTTTGTAATTATCTGCCACCAGAGCTTAGATGGGCCAGAGTTGATAGGTTTTTGACCCTTCGGCGGGGTAATATGAGTGCTCGGGAGTACAACCTTTAGTTTGATATGTTGGCTAGGTATGCTCCCACTATTGTAGCTATGATGGAGGATCGGGTTCACCGCTTCGTGATGGGATTGGAGCCGCACCTTCTTAACGACTGTATGTCGGTCTCACTTCAGCCAGGCATGGATATTTCTCGTATTCAGGCATACACTAAGGGTGTAGAGGAGCATAAATAGAAGCAGAGGGCCGATCGTGAGCATGATAGGGGCCAGAGTAAGAGAGCGAGTTCTTCGGGTCTTTCTGGTGAGTTTCGAGGTGGTCAGAGACAACAATACCCGAGGTATCCAGCCCAGCCATCGGCTTGCGCACCCCTTCAGTTTGCCGATAAGAGATTTGATCGTTCCACATATTCAGATCTTAGTCAGAGTTCCAGGGCCTCAAGTTCTCAGTATAGGGGTGAGTCAAGTCAGATGAGGCCTCCCTTTCCACGATGTGCTCAGTGTGGTAAGCAGCATGTCGGGTAGTGCCGTATGGGGTTGGGTGTTTGTTATACTTGTGGTTATCCAGGCCACATTATGAGAGATTATCCGACGAGAGGTAGTACAAGCATAGTTCAACCAATGGGATCTGTAGTTGGTTCGTCATCATCAATACGCCCCCGTAGGCAAGGTTCACAAGCACCAATCGGTCGTGGTAGAGGCAGAGGTGGAGCATCTAGTTCGAGTGATCCTCAGAACCGCATTTATGCATTAGCAGGTTGACAGGATCAAGAGTCATCACCTGATGTTGTTACGTGTATATTATCAGTCTCCTCATATGATGTATATGCATTGATTGACCCCGGTTCCACCTTATCATATATCACTCCGTTGGTTGCTAGTAAGTTTGGAATAAAACCTGAGTTGGTTAAACCTTTTGAGGTGTCCACACCTGTTGGGGATCTAGTAATAGCTAAGTCGGTATATAGAGATTGTATAGTAGTAGTTCATAGTCGATCTACAGTAGCAGACCTAATCGAGATAGATATGGTAGAATTTGATGTTATAATGGGTATGGATTTGTTGGCTTCTTGTTATGCCAATGTTGATTGTAGATCAAAGATGGTCCGATTTCAATTCCCAGAGGAGCCTGTTTTGGAATGGAAAGGAAATACAGCATCGCCGAGAGGTAGATTTATTTCCTATTTCAAGGCAAGAAAGATGATTAGAAAGGGCTTTATTTATCACTTAGTTTGGGTACATGATGTGAAAGTAGAGTCACCAACCATTCAATCTATCCCTGTGGTTAATGAGTTTCTCGATGAGCTTCCGAGTCTTCTGCCAGAGTGAGAAATTGAGTTTGCTATTGACATATTACCTGATACTCAGCCAATATCTATTCCTCCCTATAGAATGGCTGTCACGACCCAAACCGATGGGCCGCGACGGGCACCCGGTGCCCTTACTCAACCGAGTACCAACATAACGTATCTTTCTCATTATATCAACATGGGTAAATGGTCCAAAAGGGCCGTATGAGATAACAAGAATAAAACATGGGAAAACACTTGATATAAAACGACCCAATTTATATACTAACTTATACATATGACGTACGGGCCTATAAGGCCAAAATAATTACTCGTGCACTGAACATAGGCCGACTAGGCTATACAATCTTTCATATACATGACATATGTCTACAAGCCTCTAAGAGTACATAAATATCATAAAGGTCGGGACAGAGCCCCGCCATACCAATCAACACACGTCCTAATCATACTGACCAAATAGCAACTCTGGAGTAAATGGAGCGCACCAACACCTTCCGTTGAACTGATAGCCTACTTGGAGGACTCTCATCCTATCTAACAGGATCTGCGGGCATGAAACGCAGCGTCCCCAGGCAAAAGGGAAGTTAGTACAAATAATGTACCGAGTATGTAAGGAATGAAAATCAGTAAATAATAGACATGAGAGGAACATGGAGTAAAAGACTCGACATGTACGTTTGCATAGCTCTGTGAATCATTTTATTTTTTATAATTTCATACATATGCGTATAAATATCATACCATGCATAGGTATATGCGTTCATAACATCATCAAGCCTCTGAGGGTATCCCATCATATGATTTCGGCCACTGTGGGCAAATCATCAACGTATACCAGCTGATCAGGTAGTGGTACGTATATAATGCCATAACCTTTCCCATATCCCATATACATATATATACATATATATACGCGTATATAACGCCATCTGGTCATGGGTCAATGTGCATGTATAAATGCATGAAATGCATATGAAATATGTTAATAAAATCTCTCGGTACGTCATAAGACCATTATGCCTCTGATTAATATCATGAAATAAACTTTACCAACTTACGTATTTTTGAGACCCATGAACAGATGATAAAATAATATGACACATGGGAAATCAAGAACATAAGCATCTCTAGTATTTCTATGAATAGAGTCATTTATGGAAGTTGTGCATTTGCTCGTTTCGTTCATGTCGTATAGATCATGCCAAAAAGAAAGAAGGGATATCCTTAACATACCTGAGTCGATTCTCTTGACAATCCCTCTAACATACGTTAACTTCGACAAAACACGTGATGGCAAGATTGGAGTAGGGAAAAATTCGTTGCTTAAAATACTAAGAATTCTCGTTTGATTCCTTGGAGATGCTGTGAAATCTTGTATGAATAGTTGAAGATCCATACTTAGCATTTGCTATATGACTTGCATTTGAAACTTAGGTTTTGTAACATATAAACATTTCTGTTTTGAATGCATATCATAATGGAATTGTGACTTGTGTCTTTTAATAATGGACATGACTCACGTTTTATGTGTCTATCCATTATTAAATGGAAATGACTCACTTTGTTTAAGAATTGCCACATAACTTAATTACTTTTGAGTCATAATTCTTTGATTCTTTAGCTGCCACGTTACCACACTTTCAACTTATCCAAATTTTCACCCCTTCTCCTTAATCAATTTATTAATCCCCCACTAATTCAATAATTAACCAATTACCCACATAATTAAGAATTATCTCAAATTACTTAAAATACTACTCACTTTTAACATACCTTATACACCTTGCTATCATGGTCATGTGGTACCTTGTATGGCACTAGTCCATAAATATGGGGTATTATAGCTTGGACCGTATTTTATCTCAAAATGCCATACTTCGATGAAATTCATTTTCATCGATTTGATTACCCTCTCACCTTCACGAATTTACTTATCACTTGCTTGAAATAGCATAATACTTATAATCTAAAAAAAATCTCATTCCTGAGCTTACGTCGATTAACTTACGACGAAACTTTAACATACGAAATGCGGGATGTAACATCTCATTTTCGAGCTTTCCTTAATTTACTTATGGCGGTACTTTCACGTACGAAAATATAGGGTGTAACAATGGTACTAGCAGAGCTGAGAGAGTTGAAGGAACAACTTAGGGACTTGCTTAAAAAAGGTTTTATCAGACCTAGTACATCACCGTGGGGAGCACTTGTGTTATTTGTGAGGAAGAAAGATGGTTCCTTGAGGATGTGTATTGATTATAGACAGTTGAATAAGGTGACGATCAAGAATAAACGAGGATTGATGATTTATTTGATCAGTTGCAAGGTGCCAAGTGTTTCTCAGAGATAGACTTGAGGTCAGCGTACCATCAGGTAAGGGTTAAGGAGAAAGATATTCCGAAGACAACATTCAGGACCAGATACGGGCACTTTGAGTTTCGTGTTATATCATTCGGTTTGACTAATGCCCCAACAGTATTCATGGACTTGATGAACCGTGTGTTCAGACCCTTTCTAGATCTGTTCGTGATTGTATTTATTGATGATATATTGGTTTATTCTCGTTCAGAGACTGAGCATGCAGATCATTTGCATACTGTGCTCAAAGTTCTACAAAAAGAGAAGTTTTATGCCAAACTCTCTAAATATGAATTCTGGTTGTATTCTGTAGCTTTCCTTGGGCATATTATTTCAGGTGAAGGTATCCGGGTTGATACACAAAAAAATGAGGCAGTAAAGACTTGGCCTAGACCTACGATACCGACAGAGGTTCGTAGCTTTCTCGATTTGGCAGGGTATTACAGGAGATTTGTAGAGGGATTTTTTTCTCTTTCAGCACCATTGACAAAGTTGACTCAGACGGGAGCTAAGTTTCAATGGATTGATGCTTGCGAATGGAGTTTCTAGACATTGATACACAAATTAACTTCATCACCGATTCTAACGCTCCTAGAGGGGACCGATGGTTATGCTATCTATTGTGACGCTTCGGGCATTGGATTGGGTTGTGTACTGATGCAGCATGGTAAGGTTGTAGCTTATGCTTCTATACAACTAAGAATACACGAGAAGAATTACCCGACCCACGATCTAGAGTTAGCTGCGGTGATTCATGCACTAAAGATGAGGAGACACTATTTGTATGGCATTTATGTCGATGTCTATACGGATCAAAAGAGCCTTCAGTATATCTTTAAGAAAAAGGAATTGAATTTACGTTAAAGGATATGGTTGGAGCTACTGAAAGACTATGATGTTGATATTTTATACCATCCAGGGAATGCGAATGTAGTAGCCGATGCCCTCAGCCGTAGATTTATGGGTAGCCTATCATATTTACAGCCAGAGAAGAGGGGGATAGCCCGTGAGATTTGTCAGCTAGCTAGTCTTGGAGTTTGATTACTGGACTCAGGTGATACCAGAGTTACTATTCAGGACACGACAACATCCATTTTAGTAACTGAAGTGAAGGAACGCCAGTACGAGGATCCTTTGTTAGCTCATTACAGGGATACAACCCCTCAGAAGGAGAAGACACCATTTGAGATTACATGAGATGGAGTCCTTAGATATCGAGGACGATTATGTGTCCCTAATGTTGCAGGGCTGCGCCGGCAGTTTATCGGACAAACTTACTATTCTCGTTATTCTATCCATCCAGGAGCAACAAAAATGTATCATGATATCAGAGAAATATATTGGTGGGACAGAATGAAAAAGGATATAGCGGAGTTTGTTGCTCAGTGCCCTAACTGTCAGCAGGTTAAGATTGAGCACCAAAAACCTGGTGGATTATTGCAGGCTATGGAGATTCCGACTTGGAAGTGGGAAGTAATTAATATGGATTTCATCATAGGCTTACTTTATACCCAGCGTAAGTTCGATTCTATATGGGTGATTGTTGATAGACTTTCAAAATCAGCCCATTTTCTGCCTGTTAGGACTACATATTCCGCAGAAGATTATGCAAGGCTTTATATTAAGGAGATAGTACGACTTCATGGTGTCCCTATATCTATTATCTCGGATAAACTGCTAATTTCTGGAGGTGCTTTCAAAAAAGATTGGGGACTCAGGTAAGTCTTAGTATAACATTTCATCCCCAGACAGACGGACATGCTGAGCGTACTATTCAGACACTTGAGGATATGTTATGGGCTTGTGTGATGGACTTCAAGGGTAGCTGGGATGATTATCTGCCGCTTATTGAGTTTGTGTATAATAATAGCTATCATTCTAGTATTCAGATGGCTCCATACGAAGCTCTTTATGGACGGAAGTATAGGTCGCCTATAGGATGGTTCGATGTTGGGGAAACTAAGTTAGTAGGACCAGAGTTGGTACAACAGGCAATCGAGAAGATTAAGCTTATATAGGAAAGGCTATTTGCAGCTCAAAGCCGTCAGAAGTCTTATGCAGATAATCGACGACGAGACTTAGAGTTTTAGGTTAACGATTGGGTATTCCTAAAGGTATCACCGATGAAAGGCGCTATGAGGTTCGGTAAGAAAGGAAAACTTATCCCTCGGTACATTGGACCATATAAGATCATACGCAAGGTAGGCCAGGTAGCATATCAGTTAGACTTGCCTTCTGACTTGGAGTCTGTACATCCAGTCTTTCATGTGTCTATGCTTCGTAAATGTGTCGGAGATCCTTCCAGAGTCATGTCAGTTGACGATGTTTAGGTCACATAGCAGCTATCATATGAGGAAATTCCCATCGTTATACTAGATAGACAAGTTCGAAGATTGAGGACTAAAGACGTAGCTTCGGTGAAAGTACTTTGGAGAAACAATAATGTGGAAGAAATGACTGGGGAAGCCGAAGAAGACATGAAGTCTAGGTATCCTCATTTATTTCCTCTTCCAGAGGAAGATCTGACTGTGACATCACAGCCTTAAGATGCGTGTATGGATTCCTGTGTTAGTTATTATCATTGTTCGTGTGAGGATATTGTCGTTAATGATAAGTGTAGCCCTAAATTTATATAGATCCCGGGGAGTTAAACATTCGAGGACGAATGTTTCTAAGGGGGGAAGGATGTTATATCCCGCATTTCGTACATTAAAGTTTCACCGTAAGTTAATCGACGTAAACTCGGGAATGAGATTATTTTTGAGGTTATAAGTATTTATGCTATTTTTATAACAAGTGGTAAGTAAGTACCGTGAAGGTTAGAGGGTAAACAAATCAAAGAAGATGAGTTTCGTTGAAGGTTGTCAATTTGGGATAAAATACGGTCCAAGCTATAATACCCCGTATTTATGGACTAGTGCCATACAAGGTACCACATGACCATGATAGTAAGGTATATAAAGTGTGTTAAAAGTGATTAGTATTTTAAGTAGTTTGATATATTACCTAATTATGTGGGTAATTGATTAATTATTGGTTGGAGATTAACAAGTTAACAAATCAATTGGAAAATTGGGTGGATAAGTTTGGTAACATGCCAGAAAAGGGCTAAGTAGCCATGACTCTTGATTCATTAAGACTAGGTGGCACATTAAAGGATCTTTGGGCAAAACTAAGCCACAAAAGTGGGGCCCACAACCTATAACTTTAAGAGATTTTCTTATCTTATTAAAGTGTGATGCTAAGATTTGCAAAGTAACGGATCTTCTTCAGCAAATTCATATGAGATTATGTAATAGCAGCGTGAGATGCAATTCTAAGAGAACACGGTATAACCTTTCTCAAGAATATCATTTGGATTTTTCCCTACTTCGATCTCGCCGTTATGTGTTTTGTCGCGATTGACGTGTGTTAGAGGGATAGTCAAAAGAATCGGTTTAGGTATGTTAAGACTATCCCTTCTTTCCTTTTGGTATGATCCATATGATACAAACGAAACGAGAAAACGCACAACTTTCATAAATGTCTATATTCATAAAAGCACTAGGGGTGCCTATGTTCTTGATTCCCCATGTGTCTTATTATTATATCTTCTGTTCATGGGTCTCAGAAAAATACATTGTTGATAAAGTTTATCCGAAAGGCATATTGATCTTATGACATTCCGAGGAATCTTATTAACGTACTTCTTATGCATTTCATTCATTTATACGTGTACATTGACCCATGACCAGATGTCGTTATATACGCATATATTATATGTATATGGGATATGAGAAATGGTTACGGCATTATATACGCACCACTACTTGATCAGTTGGTATATGTTGATGATTTCGCTCACAGAGGTCGAAATGATATGACGGGATGCCCTCAGAGGCTGGATGATGTTATGAACACATATACCTATGCATGATACGACATTTATATGCATATTCATGACTTTATAAATATTTCAGGATTCACAAAGTTATTTAGACTTACAGGTGGTATCCTTTACTCCATGTTTCATTTATGTCTTTTATGGACTGATTTTCATGCCTTACATACTCGGTACATTATTCGTACTGACGTCCCTTTTGCCTTGGGACGCTGCGTTTCATGCCCGGAGGTGCAGGTGGACAAGCTGAGGTCCCCCTTTTTAGGATCCATGATCACGGTAGGGCGAGCCGACAAGGCTGCTATAGACAACTATATATCCAAAACTGGAAGCCGACAAGGCCACATACTAGCCAACTATACATGACTGTCTATAGACCTCTAATGGAGTGTAAAACTGTATAAAGGATTGGACTGGGCCCTGTAGTACCCATATCTACATACAAAAATAGCGTACCAAAATTAATAATAGCTCCGGATCAAGTGGAGCACACCAACTCTCGCTGTATTCCGCATGTATATGTATATATGTCTTTTGGACATATATTCCTCATGTATGTTATTCACGTGCTTTAGCCGTTTAATGGCAGATGTTATTCATGACCTACCCTTAATTTATGTTTATATCTTAGACGTATGCTTAGGGGTGTTCGAAAGGTAGGACTCGGGCACTCGTCATAGCCCATCGGTTGGGGTCGTGACACAAACCCAAAGCCTTTTTGTAATCTTCCCCTCTAGCTCCATCAGTCCTTGCTCTAGACCTCTCTGTCGACTTATTTGAAATCTTCTTCCATTCTCTGATCGCCTCCATATCTACCTTATGCTGTTCCAGATGCTTAGCTTTAGATTCGAACACTCTTTTACGTAGCCTCTCGTACTTCACCTGTGCCTCAACTACCTCATCTATGATTCTATCTTTTAGATTGACCCTTGGTTTGATGTCCCCGGCTATGTCGTCCTCCAACCATGAAAGATAGTAGTACATAAACTAGCGTGATGAAGGAATTTAAAGGTTCTAATATGATGTAAACAAGTGTAGAGAAGATTGCACAAGAATTAAACAATATAAATAATCAGTACAAGTCTTTAGAGTTTACAAGATACAACTTAATTGTTCTAAATTCAAGAGACGAAGTGGCAACATAAATAATACTTCGTAACTCCCTTAGGGTAGGGGTAGCTCATCCTATTCAGTAGGCATAGACTATCATCTCCTGCTACCCGATTACTATGTTAAAGTTATTTACTTAAAGCGATCTAATTCAATTCTAGTTCGTGTCCTATGCGTGTGCTACCCGTCCCATACCTATGGTACAGGAGGCTTTGGACCTACTACTTGGGTAATTCTAGACTTTACTTAGGGTGCTCAACATGATAAACTAAGCGCACATTCAAAACATAGAGGACTACACATAAAGATAATAAATGGCCCAAGTTAGCCTTCACACATAAGCAACAAATGCATGTGGGCAGATATTTATATTAGGTAGTCAACAATTTCAGAATTAAGACGCACTAGAGTCGTCAAGTCCTATAGGCATGGCTTCTATATGATTCTAATTTCCAGTATCGAACAGGCAATACTACAACTTTAGACTGACAAATTTGTAGATTAAAGGTATTACAAACCCTATAGACATGATATCTAAATTGTTTGTGCAATGAGGCAGTAAAACAGTTCGAGAATTTAGAATTACCAGCGTTTGACTTTATAGACAAGTTTCTTAAGCGAGTAACAATATCTTATAGTTAGGATTTCTAACAGTTGGTATTTGAACTTGATTTTATCATTACTTATCCCTATAGGCATGTCATCTAGCGGGGCAGCATAATTAAAGTTCCAGGAGCAGCCGATTAATTAATTAAAACCCTATAGTCATGATATCTAAATGAGCATTAGCAAAGGCATGTATTATAGCATCCTATAAGCATGCTGTCTAATAATTAAACAAGTAGTTATTGGCGTTTGATTCCTATAGACATGCTGTCTAATAACGCACAATAGTAGGCATGGAAACAAGTATAACAATTACTCAAACCAACATGCTTTGAACAGTGTACATGTATTTAGACAAGTTAAGTGAGGTGTGTGATTCCTTTAAGCATGATTTCTATCAGTGTACATAAAAAAAGCACATTAAAAAAAAGAAGCAAATAAGGCACGTAGACCCTATATACATGTTTTCTACCCTTTTATGCAAGAATAAAGTATACCCGTTCCCCCAATTTTACTAACTTCCCAATTGTTTGTTTACAAATCATTACAGGCCCAGAGTGAAATAATATATACTTAAAGATGATAAAATATAGACTGAAACAAATACACGCCCCACTAAAGCAATTACAAGCCCAATACAAAGTAACCCAGGGATATCCCCAGGCCTTCAATAGCCTTACTCCCGGAATAAAACAACATGCCCAAACCACAAGCTCACAAAATAACTAGAGTGCCCCTGAATCCAGTGCCCACATCCAACAACACATTTGATCCCGTTCCAGGCCCAACAAATAATTTACTTACCCAAATAGATGCCGAATTTAACCACACAGGTAACAAGCAACTCATAGAATTAATTAATATCTTAAACACTTAGTTCTTAAAATTGTAACTAGCAGCAGCTCTAATCAAGGCATATAAGCAATATCATGCTAAATTGGGAGACGTACAAAACACATATGAGGCAAATTTATGCTTGCCATTCCATAAACAAAGTTTAAGAGCAACAAGATTATTTCAAACAAAGTTTCAAAACAAAGAATGGTCTAGAACTATCTTAAAGAGCTTTAGGCAGGGGGTTTGAGCATGAAAATCTAGTAGTGTCATAGACAAGAACAAGTGAGGTACAATCTTAACATGGAGGCTTTAACATGAGAGCCTAATCAGAATGTGATTACAAACAACATAACAACATGCTAGTGGGCATAGTTTGACAGTCATATCACTTAGTTGAACATGAGACTTAACATGGTGAGCATTGATCATAACACAAAGATCCTAAATAACTCATGGTAGGTAAATAACATATCAACTCTAGGCTAACAGGGCAAGCAGACATCAAGATTCATGCCAGTTGACCATAGTTAAGAGATGTAGTTAAACATTGAAATATACCCTAGAAGTCTTAGGCAATGCTAAAGAGCACATGATTAACAAGTCGAGGAATACAATCTTCAAAGTTACAAATAGCAGAAAAACACGTTCGTCTGGATATTAAGACATTATTGTAACATGGAATTCATATGATCATGGCAAGTTTGTAGAGAAACAGTAGATTACACATAAAAGATTCAACATGAAGAAGTTCATTCAAGCAAGTTCTGGGCAGGAGATGATCCCCTAAGAGTTTCAGTACAAGAATCCAAGGCAAGGCAAGGCATGGGAATGGTCACATAACAAACAATAGGTAATCAGAATAGTCAGAATCATTAAAGTTGCACACATATAATAGGCATGCATCGAATCTTAGGGTTCAAACAGGTTCAAATGCAAGAAAACACAGGGGCACGGAATAATTCCAAGGCAAATAGGAATACCAATAGAGGCAAACAATAGCATATTAATTCACGAAGGCCTAAATGACATGAGCATACACAACATGACCACAAGCAAGGGAGAATGAAATTGCAAGAGTTTCAGTACTTACAAGTTTGCATAACTAACAAGAAAATAAGGTAAAAACTTAAATGCCAGCAACAACTGACTTATTAGTAGCAAAGAGAGAACAATAGAAACCCCAAAATTCGCAATGTGTCAGAGTTCCCAAAGGTCTCAGATGAACCTCGGACAGTGCTAACACTGAGAGAGGTTAAACAGTCAAATTTTGGTGGCCTTGGCTTTCAGTCGGCCAAGAGCCCTAAGTTTCAGAATAGTGTAGAATAAGTGAGAGTGAGAGAGTAACAGTAGTTTCAGTGATAGTTGTTAAGCCCTAGAGGAGAACGAGAAAGGGGGTTTATATAGTAGTAGAAATTGAACAAACAAAGAAGGAAATATAATCAATCAAACACAAATAAGGAAAGATAAACATGCAAAAATCAATTCAGAACCAATTTAGGAGAAAATCGGGTAAACCCTAGTTCCATACGGAGAACAACATAGTCGAAGAATCTCATTAAATTGGACCCATATAACCTTGCTATGGATGCATATAGACGAAACACTGCCTAGATCTTGAAGATCTGGAGACGATTGTACTTGATTCAAGACCTGGTACTTGCCAAAGATAGGCAAGTACTAGGTGATACCATAACTCTGTAAATAACGAAGAGATCGAGCATATATGGAAGGAAAATCACTAAGAGATTCCATATTAGGGTCGGAGTTGGAGAGGATAGGGGAGGCGACTGCTAGGGTTTGTAGAAGATAGGGAGAAACGAGAGTGTGTGAGGGCGGTTGGGTGGCGGAAAATGGTCTCTAGAGTTTGGGGTAGGGATATAAGGAGAAAGAGGGGTTTATTGTGGGTCGTTGATCACATCAGATCAACGGCTGAGATTAAAGGGGAGGCGGGGTAGTTTAAAAATTGGGTTCCGAACGGGTTGTGGATAAAGGGGTTGTTTGGCTTGGGCCTGGGTTTTGGTCTGAAATTAGCCCTATGTTGGGCTATAAATTAAATACACGAAATCTATAAAAAGTTAATTTATAAAAGTAACTAATAAATAAATAAAAATATTTTTATACAGTAAAATGTTTGAAAATAGTAGCTTAACATTATAGAAAATATAAAAATGCTATTTTAGCATAAATAATGTAATAAATATAATTATGTATAGAATATAGTCTATTATTGCAAAAATTGTGTAAATAGCTAAACATACAAATTTAATTACATGCAATGAAGTAAAAATGTTATAAAACACACATGTGGGTATAAATAATAAATTTAAATGATTAAGTAATCATAAAATACTTTAAAAGAATAATTAATAAATATTTGAACAATTTAAATGCAAGAAAATCGATTTTAAAGCTTTAAAAATAATGAAAAGTTATAGAAAATACTTATATGACTCTTATAAACTTGGTAATAATGCAAAATAATATTTTATAAAATATGAGAGTAAAATTGGGTATCAACAGTTACTTCTATGGGTATCTGAGTTATGCGGTATATCATATGATTATATCTTGGGTTATGGTTATGGCTTGATACATCTTGCTCAAGCTTGCGCAGTGTTCAGATGCAAGAATCGGGTCTTGTAATGGATTCCGGATGATGGAGATTTGATTATAAGGTTTATGGGTTAAGGTTGAAGTAAGGATCTTCGGTTATATTTTATTGTTAGTCTTTCAGATTGGGGTGACGTGGGACACCCATGGGTATGTGCACGGTGAGTTTATATAGTGGTATGTTGGCTTTGGAATGACTCTTGGCAAATTTGAGGACGAACGTATGTTTAAGCGGGGGAGAATGTAATGACCCGACCGGTCGTTTTCAGCATTTGCACTCAGTTTGGTCGTTTGAGGTCATGAGTAGCTTCGTATGATGTATTATGACTTGTGTGCATAGTCGGTTTTAGTTTTCAGGTGACTCGGGATTGATTTAGAAGAATGATTCTCAACTAGGAAACTTTAAGTTGGAAGAGTTGACCAAGTTTTACTTTTGTGTCTTTTACCTCGGGTCGGAGTTTTTATGGTTCTGGTAGGTTCGGATGGTGATTTTGGACTTGGGTGTATGCTCGGATTTGCTTTTGGATGTTTCTAGAAGGTTTTGATGCAAATTGGTGAAAGTTGGCAATTTGAAGGTTTGGAATGTTCATAGGTTTGATCGGGAGTTGACATCGATGGTATCAGATTCATATTGTTGTTTTGGGAGTTTGAATAGGCTTGTTATGTCATTTGGAACTTGTGTGCTAAATTTGAGGTTATTCCGAGTTGATTTGATATGGTTCGACACGGGTTTTGGAAGTTGAAAGTTCAAAAGTTCAGTAAGTTTGATTTGAGGTGCAATTCATGGTTTTGATGTTATAATGTGTGATTTGAGGCCTCAAATAGGTCAGTGTTATGTTTTGGGACTTCTTGGCATGTTCGAATCGGGTCCCGAGGGGCTCAGGTGAGTTTTGGGGTGATTTCGGATAATTTCGGATGGGTTTGACTTGCTGGTTTTCTGGTGCTTCAGCTGAGCTTCCCAATCGCGTGATCACAGACGTGATCGCGATGAGTATTTTTGTAGATGAGTTTGGTGTTCATCGTGTCCGCGTTGAAGACGTCCCATTCGCGGATAAGTAATTTAGGTTAGAGAGATTTGGGCAACACGTTCATGGTCTTGTTCACACGTTCACAAAGAGGAATGTGGCGGGCGCGAGTTGTGAATCGCGTTCGCGATGGTTAGGGGCCTGATGGCCTTCACGTTCGCCGGATGTTGATTGCGTTCGCGATGAGATTTTTGAGGCTGGGCAGATTTTTGCTTCGTGATTGCGAAGGCACTACCGCGACCGCGTAGGATACCAGTGGGCAGTGCATATAGTACACTATTTCAGACCTTTGAGTTATTTTATCACATTTTGAGTTGGGGAGCTCGGATTTGGGTGATTTTGGAGAAGATTTTCACCACATGGATTGGGGTAAGTACTTTCTACTGAGATTTGATTATATTTGATGATTCTATCTTCGATTTTGGCATTTGATTGATGATTTTAGAAGAGAAATTGGGGGGGGGGGGGTTGTCTAAATTTTTCTAAAGAGAATATTTGAGATTTGAACCTCGATTCTGAGTCAGATTTGTGTAAAATTGGTATGATTGGACTCATAATTGAATGGATTGTCAGAGTATGTGAGTTTTGTCGGGTTCCGAGGTATGGGTCCAGATTGAGGTTTTGGTTGACCTTGATTGTTTGATTAAAGATTCGACCTTTATCGTTTGGGTTTGTTTCCTTTGGTATTATTTGATGTTTTTGGGTTGCTTTTGTCTAGTTTCGAGCCAAACGGAGGTTGATACACGCGAGATGGCGTTTCTAGAGTATGGTTTGGCTTGCTCGGTATTTGATTTGGCTTGTTCGAGGTAAGTAACATTTCTAAACTTGGATTTGAGGGTGATTATGTAACACCCCGGGAAAAACAAAATTCGAAGTATTTAATTGTAAAGCCCCGTAAAATTTTGCAAAAAGAAATATAATGTTTCGTGGTGCCGGATTGGGCTTACGTTTTTTAGGATTATATAAACTCTTCGCGATGAGCTCACGAGTCGTGGGTCAAATATTTTGGGTTGAACAATGCAGTGAGGGATAAAGGAAAATTTTTGGCAGAGAAATGCATTTCTGCGGTCCATTATGCGACCGCAAAATCACTCTGCGGACTGCATATTGGCCGCAGAGTGAGGCAGGAGAGGGGCAGTTTTGGATGCCATTCTGCGGTCAACTATGTGATCGCATAACTGTTCTGCGGTTCACTATGCGACCGCAGAACAAGTCTGCGGGCCGCATAGTGACAGCAGACCCAGGCATATTTTTGCCAGTTTTGGGAAACCAATTATGTGGTCGATATGTGGTCCGCATATCGATTATGCGATCACAGACCTTGTTTCGAAGCTTCATTTTTGGGGTTTTAAAACCCGACCCTACTTCGTTAAATACACGCTTTGGGCCATTTTTGAGCTAAAATCTGACATTTTAGAGTGCCCTAGAGTGCCCTAGAGTGAGAAGGTATTCCTCAATAATTGTTCTTCAAGTCTTGCTCAAATTTTTGGAAGATTAATAAGGGAAACTCACTAGGTTTTCATCCTAGAGATTGAAGTTTCTATGAGTTTAAGGAAGCTCCATTGAGGTATGTTGGCTAAACCTTTCTCCTATAATTGAATCCCATGGTATCGATGTAATCTATGTAAGTCCCGAATTGTTCATTATGAAAGTGGCTATTTCGAATAAGCTTGTGTTGAAAGATATATGTTCAATAGGTATCCCAAAATGCCTTTATCATGTTATGTTGTCATTTGAGATTATGTTCAAAGTATGGGCTGTGCGTAAATAATATTGCGACTTCAAGTCAAGTTCAAATGAAGGATATTATGCCAAATTTTATGAAAAACCTCTATGTGCATAAGACTCTTAATTGCTCACATGTGTAATAAAAACATTGATTTATAATGCCTTGTTGTTGTTGTTGTTGTTGTTGATGATGATGCTTGAAAGTGAAAAGCCTGAGTATGGAATACTAAATGTGGCCATGGTGCCCAGAATGAGAATTACATATGTGGCCAATAGTGCCAATGAAATGAAAGAACGTGTGAACATTATGAGATGAGTTTTAGCTCCTTTACATAATAATGTCATTAATGTCCTATGATCACCCGTGGCTAGTACAAGTAAGCGATAGTATGAACATAAATTGTGGCCATTTGCCAAAACATGAATATTGTGTTATGAACCCTATGGATGGTCTATGAAACACATAGGAATATTGTGTTATGAACCCTATGGACGGTCTATGAAACGCATAGGTATATTGTGTTAGGAAATCCTATGGACGGTCTATGAAACACATAGATATATTGTGTTATGAAATCCTGTGGACGGTCTATGAAACACATAGGTATATTGTGTTATGAAACCCTATGGACGGTCTATGAAACGCATAGGTATATTGTGTTTGTCACGACCCAAACCGATGGGCCGCGATGGGCACCCGGTACCTTACTCAACCGAGTACCAACATAACGTATCTTTTCGGATCATACTATCATAGATAACTGAGCCGGAGAGGCTGCCGTGAGATAGGTAGAATACAACATGTAATACCAATTTATATATAAGACATATGGGCCTCTAAGACCAAAATAACCACTCGTACAATGAACATAGGCCGACAGGGCCATACAATCCTTTACGTACATGAAATCTATCTACAAGCCTATAAGAATACATATTTGTCATAAAGGTCAGGACATAGCCTCGCCATACCAAACAATAAACATCTAAATCATACTGACCAAACAAGCAACTCCGGAGCAAATGGAGCGCACCAACACCTTTCGCTGAGCTGATAGCTTACTTGGAGGGCTCATAACCTGTCTATCAGGACCTGCGGGCATGAAATGCAGCATCCCCAGGCAAAAGGGACATCAGTACAAATAATGTACCGAGTATGTAAGGAATGAAAATCAGTAAATAATAGACATGATAGAAACATGGAGTAAAAGACTCAACATGTAAATCTGAATAACTCTGTGAATCATTAATATTTACAATGCCATACATATGCGTGTAAATGTCATACCATGCATAGGTATATGCATTCATAACATCATCAAGCCTCTCAGGGCATCCCATCATATCATTTCAGCCACTGTGGGCAAATCATCAACGTATACCAGCAGAGTAGGTGGTGGTTGATAACTAGTGGTTTTAGCCTATTATTTGCTCTCTTTTGCTTAGGTTTTGAGTAAAAAATGCGTAAAGGTATTCCCGAAAACTAACTTAATGTGCTTGCTTGCAGGGTTTGGTCAAAATAAGGCAAAGAAACCATAATCAACTCATGAAGGAGTCAAACTTGCACTAATCCAAGGCTGAGACTGGAGCGCTGAGAGCGGCAGAAAAGCGCATCCGCGTAAGAACCACCGCTGAGGCGGCCACTATTACGCGGTCCGCAAAAGCAGATTCTGAGAATGGTATGCCTTGGTTCGCCGATGTGGATAACTTTCTTGTGACCGGCATTGTCCCAAGTGAGCTCTCTTCAAACCAAAGTAAGAAACTCAAACGGGACAGCTTGGATTATTATTGGGACGAGCCCTATCTTGTCAAGATTTGCAATGATGGTGTGATCCGGAGATGTGTTCCGGAAGAGGAGCAAATGAATATTCTTGATGCTTTCCATTCCTCGCCCTACGGTGGTCATGAATGCCAAAGAGCTGGTGGAATTTCCAAGAAGGAGGAAATGCCTCTCACCACTATTCTGGAGATCGATATTTTTGACGTGAGAGGCATAGACTTCATGGGGCCTTTTGTGAGTTCGTGTGGTAACTCTTACATTCTGGTTACTGTTGATTATGTTTCCAAGTGGGTTGAAGCTGTAGATTTGCCCAACAATAAGGCACGAAGTGTGGTGACTTTCTTAAAGAAAAATATCTTCACAAGGTTTGGCACTCCTAGGGCGATCATCAATGATAGGGGTTCTCATTTCTGCAACAAGGCCTTCGACACTTTACTTTCCAAGTATGGTGTCAATCATAAGGTGTCAACCCCTTGTCATCCCCAGACTTGTGGACAAGTTGAGGTCTCCAATAGGAAGATAAAGAGCATATTATCAAAAACTGTCAATGCAAACCGGACTGATTGGTCAAGGAAACTTGACGATGCGTTATGGGCTTATAGAACTGCGTACAAGACTCTAATTGGTATGTCTCCATACCAGTTAGTATTTGGGAAAGCATGCCATCTTCCGGTTGAGTTAGAGCACAAGGCCATGTGGGCGCTCAAGAAGTTAAACCTTGAATGGGATGTAGCAGCCAATCTCCGGGTAAAGCAACTCAATGAACTTGATGAATTCCGGTTTCATGCTTATTCCAGCTCATCCTTGTATAAGGACAAGATGAAGTACTTATATGACAAATATGCCCGGAACAAAGAATTCAAGGAGGGTGACTTGGTTCTTCTATTCAACTCCCGGTTAAGACTGTTTTCGGGAAAGCTCAAGTCAAAATGGAGTGGCCCTTTTGAGGTGGTTCACGTGACTCTGTTTGGTGCTCTTGACTTGAAAAACAAAAATGGTGAAATCTTCAGAGTTAATGGGCACCGAGTGAAACATTACCTCGGCAAGTTTGATGACAGCCATGTGGTAGCCTTGATAAATTTCCAATGATGTTGGTAACATACGTCGTGCCGCGACGCTAAATCAGGCGCTTCTTGGGAGGCAACCCATGTGTTTTTCTTTCTTCTTTTATTTTCTTCTTAGATCAGGCTTTATTTTGAACTAACTGGTTGTGAGCTTTGTGTAAGAATTGTTTATGCAGTACAGGACTGTTGCTGGAAACATTTGCCTAAGTGTGGGGAATTACACGGACCGCGCTCAATATTTCGTGGTCAGCGAGAGCTTTTCGCGGTGGCGTATATTGTCAGCGGACGCGAACTTGAAAAGTACAGAATATCAACTCTCTGAAGTTATATTCGCATCCGCGTTCGTAATTTCACGGTCCACGTTGATATTATGCGGCCACGACCATTATTCCGCTTTCAACGAACCTATTTCTGAAAAGGTTCTTCGAAAGGTAAAAAGCGCGGACGTGGTGGAATTACGCGGACCGCGCTTAGGTGACCTCTGGGGTTGGTATAAATAGGAAGTCCTTAGGACTTTTACACTTTTTTGAACCCACGCTCTCAGCGAAATTGGTCACTGTTGATCTTCCACTTCTTAAAATTTCTATTTCATATCTCATTAGTCAAGAAGCAATTTCTTACTACAAATCCACATCTGGTATGCTCAAATCTTTACATTAATTTCATCTTTTGATTTTCTTTTCTTCTACTTTTAATTTTTCTTTTAGGTTAGGGTTTAATACATGCCACAATCTCAAAATCATGCTTAATTGATGCTTAAATTCATGTGGGTAATTGTTTTCTATGCCTAATGGGGGATAGGGTTATTAACTATGCATGTTAATTGCATTAATTTTTGCACTTAGTGAAAGCCCTAGGTTTCAAATGTGCCAGGGCCAGTGTTGTTTGAACTTCGCGGACCGCAGTCCATTTTTACGCGGTCCGCGTTCTCTAATTTGTGAGAAGCTGAGTACGGTTGCATGATCATGACGCGGTGATTTTTCCGCGGTCCGCATTTGAACTTACGCGGCCGCATCCAAAAATTCGCGGTCCGCCCTCATGAGTTGCAGAGAGTTTGGAAATTACTTCCGCGTCCGCGTCCCAAATTTCGCTGTCAGTGGAAACCAATGTTCAGAGAGTTGGTAGTCTGATCCCAACTAATTTGCGGCCGCGCTCATTTTTACGCGGACCGCGCTGACCTTTCCGCGGCCGTGCCCCTTTTACGCTGTCAGCGGAATCCAATGTTCAGAGAGTTGGTAGTCTGATCCCAACTCTTTCGTGGACCGTGCTCATTTTTACGCGGACCGCACTGACCCTTCCGCGGCCGCGCCTCTTTTACGCTGTCATCGGAACCCTATTTTGAGAAACACTTTGATCATTTCATCTACTGTCCTCTGCTAATTCATTGAACCACAATACTATTGATCTTTCAAAGATTATGTGTACAGATAATGGTGCGATCTCCTGGTGGTCCCGACAAATCCAAAGGGAGGGGAGAATCCTCCCGAGGCCGAGGCAAAGGGAAGCAGATTGCATCCTTAGCACCTCAAAAGATTATTGGCAAAAAGGCCCCACCTGTGAGACCTCAGGCTGACTCCTCGGACATTAGTGAATACCTCTCTTCCCAGGAGATTTCAGAGGGAGAATCTGCACAACAACCCGAGGTGAAATCTCAACCTTTCTGTCTCATCGATCAACCCACCTCCGCATCTGATCCGGATGATAGCTCAGAAAGAGATAGTGAGACTTCAGCACCTTCTCCCCCACCTGCTGCAACTCCGGCCTCAACAGCTGTTCCTATTGATATTGATGATGAAGAATAGGTTTCGGATGACGGGAGAGCAGGTGATACAAATGAGGGGGAGGGGTTGAGTAGATCAAGGAAGCCGGCAGTGTGGCAAGATCGGTTTGTGAGTGAGAAGGCCTACCACAAATTTCGGGAATGGTGGCCACAAAGGTCGCTCACCCTTGAGCGTCATTTCATAGAAAGAGACCTTCTCCCTCACAACCCGAATGTGAAGAGACAATTTGATGAAAGAGTGGGGTGGAAATTCTTCACTAGCAAGTTGCCGGAAGTAAATGAGTACCTAGTCAAGGAATTTTATGCCAATGTTGCCCACATCAAAAAGGGTACCCATGTGACTAAGGTACGAAACAAGAAGATCCGGTTCAATGGAAAATCTTTGAATACATATGCCGGGTTTGATGATGTAGACGCTTCTCTATACATACAAAAGTTGGCATTAGATGAAGCAGCCCGTCCATGGTTAGCAGAGGTGATAGCCATACCAGGGACAACACCGCCCTGGCTTACACCGGGAGTCTCAATTGCCAGAAACACCCTTAGCTTTGAAGCAAAATGGTGGTACACCTTCGTCTACAGCCGCCTTGATCCGTGCCAGCATGACAGTGACATTCCACTCTCCCGGGCGATCCTCATAGAGTCCATCATGGCGGGGTACACGATAAATATGGGGAATCTCATGGACCAAAACATATCCAAGGCAACCGGGAAGGAAGAATGATCTTACCCTTTCCCCAATTTCATCACTATGTACCTAGAGGACCAGCGGGTTGAGGGGAGACACTTTGATACGAAGGTGAATCCGAAAAGGCACTTCTCTTGGTACAGCCTTTTGGGAGCATACAATCTCAAGTCCAAAGGCAAATCCACTACCTCCGCTGTCCAGTCTGAAGAGCCAAGGGTAGTGGCCACTGGGTCCGAGCCTTCCACAGTCGAAGGTTCATCTGCTGCTATGCCACCACCTTCCTCAGGGCCATCTGTCTCTGCCCCACTATCTGTGCCTTCCCCCTCAGCTTACCCTTAGACTGCACTGCGAGTCTCTCAGATGCTATCCAGCATCAACAACTGGTTGCAGGCAGCTACATCAAAGCTGCCTATCTTATCCAGTGCAGTCACATCACAGGCAGCCCCAGCATAGCTTCAGGTACCTCTATCAGTGGAGGAGTCATTGAAGGAGCTTCTGGACAACCAGAAGA
The DNA here is from genome assembly GCF_000390325.3 of Nicotiana tomentosiformis. NCBI lineage: Eukaryota > Viridiplantae > Streptophyta > Magnoliopsida > Solanales > Solanaceae > Nicotiana > Nicotiana tomentosiformis. The sequence goes on from NC_090817.1 coordinate 57,319,905, forward strand.
ACCTCCTGTGAAACCAAAAGAAAACCTTGGAGACATTAGATACTCATGGGAAGGTGATCAAGGAGCTGGGCAAGCAGGTCAAAAATATGAAGAAGAGTCAAGCTTCAAAAGAGTCAGTGGAGCTGCTGAAGATAGAGGTTGAGAAGTTAACTTCTACCGGAGATATTCCACTAGACCTGCTTATGGAGTAGACTGCCCCTACAGCACAAGCATCAGAGCAGGAGGCTGACAGAGAGCCGATGAGAAGATTTGTGGTACCCCAGACCGAGGACTTAGAGATTCAGCTAGAGGATCCTGATGGGGTTGATGAGCCTACACAGTCTGAGGACCCTACCAGAGTACTTGAGACCACATAGGGAGTTTTCTTTAATCTTTATCCTTTCCCTTAGCTTATTTTTGCTTTTAGCATTGAGTACAATGCTAATTTCTATTTGGGGGGGGGGGTGTGGTCTTATTTTGATTTGATGACTTTGATGACTGACATGTAATAATTATGATACTATTTTTTGTTATTTTTCACTTTTGGTATGCATATAACTTTACCTTTCCATGTATATATTCATCCCCATTTTGTGTATATTCGTTCACTCCCCTATTGTACATATTCAGTTTACTTTCCGTATTTTACTATATAACTTCTTTTGTAATTTTCCTTAATAGCTTAGCTTCTTACTTCCTTTAATAGTTTCTTTTTAAATTTGTAGCCTCTTTTTACATTTCTGCGTAATCAATAAGCCTTTGGTTTTCTTAATGCCTCGGTTCTTTCCAAAGGTGGATGTTGTGTGAACCGGGTGGCTCTTCCTAATGATGGATGACGTGACAACCTTCTTAAGGGATTGAGTCTATTTTTCTTTCTGTTTTGATATATAGTAGTAATGAATAAAAGTGTCTCAAGCAGGCTTCACTTGGTACCAATAGATTTACCTTTGACCTCATGGATAGAGACAAGTTGGTTGAAGAGATTAGCTCTAGTTGTGACCTTTAGACTCTTGAGTTGACTAAAACTATCATCAAGTGGTTTCTGTGAGCCATCTGTGCTCTTCAATCTTAGCTAAGGTTGTTGTGGGCCCTCGACTCTATTCTCTTTAACAATCCAGTAGCTTGAGAGGTGAGGTATTGCATTGCAAGTCCAAGTCCCGTGCCAACAAGTCTAGAACTTGCCCTGAATGTTTGTCCAGGCGAAATTCTAAGTGTAGCTCGACTCGAGAAGTGATTGTAGGCTCTCCTTGGTCCCATTTGAACTGTGAAAGCTTTTGTAGTCTACCAATGTAATATCCCTAGTCAACCCCTTTGAGCCTAAGCCTTTTTCATTCAATAGCCACATTACAAGCCTTCATCCATTTTATAATGACCATCTCTTGGCAACCAATCTTTCCTTAGCATCCATGATGAGCAATGAGCGAAAACATAAGTTTGGGGGAGGGACGAGGAACTTCAAAGTGATAAAAGATGCAAAGAACAAAAAGAGTTGATGAAAAGGAATGGCAAAGAAAAGGATAAAGAGTTAAAAAGAAATATGTCAAAAAGAAAGAAAAGGTTGAAGGGATTCAAAGAAAATAATGTTGAAAGGCATGGAATGATGAGAAAAGGAGAAAAATGATTGTCATGAACAAGAAAGAGTGACAATATGTCTCTCTAGTTCCCCTGAGGAAGAAGAAAATGACTCACAGAGTCAAGAAAGTATGAACCGAAATGAGAAAATGGAGTGCTTAAGGAAAGATGAAACCATCATAGTTCATTATGTCCTACCTTGATCCTAAAAGGCTTCATTACATCCTGCTAAAGCCCTATATGATTTCAAGTTGAGTGAGCTTACATTAGGGGTGATCTACATAAGGGGCAAGCTTATGGTACTTAGAGCCGGACTTGTGGCATTCTTTTGAAAGTGATGAGCGCATTTCTTTACAATCCTTGTTTTGAGTGTCACATTCTATAAAGTGAGATTTGCTCATGGAGAGTAGATGAGGAGGAGTTTGGGATCCACAATGACCTACGTGAGAGAGCGAGCATCCTTGATGAATTGAGTCAATTCTTGATGCTTTTGTGTCACATTAGAACTATGGAACTCAAGAAATCATAGCATGATGTTGTTGATAATGCATTTGTGTTGAGGGTAGTTGTTAGTCCCAATAGATGCTTGATGAAATCACCTTAGAAAAGCTGAAATTTTCCTTTCTTCTTTTTGTGGAGGTGGGAATTACCTTGTTGGCTTGAGGATAAGCAAAAGCTTATGTTTGAGTAAAAAATGCATAAAGGTATTCCCGAAAACTAACTTCATGTGATTGCTTGTAGGGTTTGGTCAAAATGAGGCAAAGAAGCCATAATCAACTCATGAAGGAGTCAAACTTGCACTAATCCAAGGCTGAGACTAGAGCGCTGAGAGCGGCAGAAAAGCGCGGCCGCGTAAGGACCACCGCTGAGGCGGCCACTATTACACGGTCCGCGAAAGCAGATTCAGAGAAGTTGCTTTGAGTACTAAAATAAACGCTGACCGCATTGGAAAAGCGCGGCCGCGAAATCTTTAGCGCGACCACAAGGAGATTTTTGCTGAGAGCGTGGTTCGAGGTTCAGAGACTCTACAGGTTGGGCTCAAATGAAGAACGCGGCCCGCGTCCAAATTACGGGGCTACAAATTAATCTTACGCGGACGCAAAGGAAATTCCTCTGAGAGCGCATCTTGAGGTGCAGAGACCCTGCAAGTCAGGCTTAACTGAAGAACGCGGTCCGCGTCCAAATTACGCGGCCGTGATGGAAGCTCACGCGGACGCCGTTGAAATTATGCGGTATGCGAAACTAAGTCCAATCCAAGCCCAATATTGAAGAAACGCAGACCGCGCTTATTATTATGCGGCCGCAAAAGCTCAAGCGCGGATGCGGTCAGAATTACGCGTCCGTGAATCCTCCGCAGGGGCATTTTTGTCCGAAAATTTTAGCTTTGTATAAATAGATCTTTATGATATTTTTAGGTTAAGTTTTGTTGAGTAGAGCACATGAACAACTGGTTTTTCCCTTTTTGGGCTATTTTAGAGAAGATTTACCTTCAAACTTTAGATTTTCATCTTGTACTTTAATATTATGGCTTATATTTCATCTTTATCTTTGATTTCTGCTGCTATTATGAGTAGCTAGACACCATAGCTAGGGTTGTGACCCAACCCTAGTGTGGGTATTTAATAGGTCTTGAATTTTAGGGCTTAATTGTTAATGGGTTAGTGATATTTAGCCTAATTTATGCTAAAATTGTAGAATTAGTGGTTGCAAACACTGATTCATGCCTTTATGACTTAGGCTATTTTTGAGAAAGAGGGACTAAGTCTAAGAAAATTAGGTTAACAAGGAATTGGGGCGAACTCAAGAGATTGATAGCCCCAATTAAAGGATTAAACCTGGAGATAGTAATACCCGACTTGAGCAAATTTCACTTGTATTGTATGAACACCCATTTGGGCTTGAGAAAGCCAAATCGGGCAAAGTCACTCAAACTACTGAGAGGTATAGAGTGAGCATTTATGTGTGATGGTTATATCACGACCCCAATCATAACAAGCTTATCCTAGATTCTTGATATACATTATATACTCACCTAGGCGGAAGTCACTTCCCTAATGCCTTTTAACACTTGAAAACTTTCACCAAAACTATTGTACTTAACTTACACTGAGCATACTATAGTATAAAATTAGAATAAAATCAATCGCAACAATGTTTGGAAGTGCAATTATGAACAACACGCATATCTAGATTAGTTAGATACCCAACTCCAAACCAAATTAACTCCCTGTGGAAATCGATCCCGACCTCATTGGGTAAAACTGCATCGACCATCCTCGCTACTCTATAGTGGTGTAGGTTTGGACCCGATTAGTGGTGCGTATATAATGCCGTAACCTTTTCCATATCCCATATCCATATATATACATATATATACGCGTATATAACGCCATCTTGTCATGGGTCAATGTGCATGTATAAATGCATGAAATGCATATGAAACACGTTGATAAGATTTTCTCGGAATGTCATAAAAATAATATGCCTGTCGGATAAACTTTATCAAATATGTATTTTTTTGAGACCCATGAACAGAAGATATAATAATAATTTACATGGTGAACCAAGAATATAGACACCCCTAGTATTTCTATGAATAGAGTCATTTATGGAAGTTGTGCATTTGCTCGTTTCATTCGTGTCGTATAGATTATGCCAAAAAGAAAGAAGGGATAGCCTTAACATACCTGAACCGATTCTCTTGACAATCCTCTAACACCCGTTAATTGCGACAAAACACGGAACAAGTCGTATGAAAAGCTTGAAGCAATCACGTTGCTATGCAAAGAAAATCTTGGTCGAAACCTTTCCTTAAGAACTTAGCAACAACATTGCTATTTGGAAAGTGAATTAACGTTGCTATGTTCCTTGGATTAGAAAGTGATTTGAATTGTATCCTTTCTATGTGCATGGCTAAAACTCTCTTAAGAGACTAGAAAGTGACTTGAATTATGAAGTTTCAAATGAATTCTTGGAGTTCCATCCATCACTTTTGCATTCCAAAGACTTAGAGTTTCAAATGAATTCTCTAATTGTGTTAGTTGGTAGGCCCCACTAATTTGATGACTAGTCTTCTAAATGTGCCATGTTGCTATATAACTCAAGAGTCATTTCTTTAGCTTTCATTGGCTGCCACGTTAGGGGCTTCAATTTTATCTAAAGATTTTTAATTAATCTCTCACTAAAATCCATTAATTATCCAATTATCTGCATAATTAAGAATTATCTTAAATTACTTCAAATACTACTCACTTGACACACTTTATGTACCCTACTATTATGGTCATGTGGTACCTTGTATGACACTAATCCATAAATACCGGGTATTGTAGCTCGGGCCGTATTTTATCCCAACATGTTAAACTTTGACAAAAATTCATTTCCTTCGATTTGCTTACCTTCTCACCTTCACGAATTTACTCATCACTTGTTTGAAGTAGCACAATACTTATAATCCCAAAATAATCTCATTCCCGAACTTACGTCGATTAACTTACGACGAAATTTTAACGTACAAAAATATGGGATGTAATATCTCATTTCTGAGCTTTCATTAATTTATTTATGGCGTACTCTCACGTACGAAAATATGGGGTGTAACTTCATTTTCTTCTTTGGAACATTCGTCCTCGAATGTTGACTGATGCACTTATCATTTTCGTAACTTATGTCTTTTGAATACTTTAGTACTCTCCTTGCCATCTAGGCAACTGTTCTGTGAATAAATCCAAAGGCCAGGGCATTCCCCCCTTTAGGCCTCTTTCTCACACCATGACTTGTGGTCGAAATATTTCCAATCTTGTGGCTGTTGCTACCTTTTATCATACAGCCTATACGACTCTGACTTTGTAAGTGCGTCTATGCGACTCTTCTCTCCTTTTTCCTCCAGTTCTTTAGCCAATCTCTAGCCCTCACTTTGTAAACATATACAGAGCTTGATGAGATGTCCCTCTGGGCATCTATAGGTATACTGATGTTCTTCGCTCGGTACTTTGTTGAATTTATGAATATTTCTATATCTTATTTCATAGACCCGGTTATTCATCCGTATGACTTTACTGCATCTAGGTAGGTCATACTATACCATAACTCTTACTTCGATTTATCGTTGTTGAGGTCTGCTACCAAATTCCAGCTTACTCTTGTTGCTTATCCAATATGTATAAATCTAGGTCTTTTAATGCTTCCTCATTACTGTTCATCTTAAGAATGATGACCTAATTCTCATCTCATACTTTGTGACTTTTGTCCATCCATTATTGATTTACCTCAATATTGATCTACAATATACCACCGATAACTTGAAACTTCTTACGTAATACCTTTCCACTAAGGCTTACATTGCATCGATGAATATTTGAAGTGATTTTCCTAATCCACTTAGCGGCTATACTGTACTTCAATAAGCGTATTTTATACCATCCCAATGTGATTCATTTACGTGGGTATTTTAATCCCGTATAATTCATGAAATCCTATTCAAATCATTACTCAATTGAAGGCCCAAACGTCATCCTTTATCTATCACAATTACATCCTCATTGTATGCTAGGGCAACATTCCATCTCTTCTAAATGCTACTGGTCTTAGACTCCTTAGAGTTCATTCAGGCTATACTGAGCTTTCTATAACTTAGAGAAACCATCAGCTCTCTTGTTTCATAGGCTTATTCCCGAGGACTTATTCATTCTCGTCACCTTCTCACTCGCCCTTTCTAATCCTTACTCCTGTCTTCCTAAAACCTTGTCGTTTTACCATACTTTAGCATGCGACCTACACATATCTATTTATGCTACTCGCAACCTTCCTTCAACTTGCTTGCATCATAGATTTCCTTGTGTCATTCTGGGACATCAAGTGAGACATCACATCGTCTCTAACCCTTCGTTACTCTCTTAATCAGGCTTTTCGATACCTAGAAACCATAGGCTGGAAGATATACCACTGACGATGCCGTTTGCATTCCTGGATATTGAATCCTCGCGCTTCTAACCTTCTATCCGAAGTATGGACTATTCACAACCTTCTGCATTGGAGTATTTTGTACGTTGTTCACCTTTACCTTGCTTACCTTAAAATCTCGCATCACATCTTCTATCTCTTTCATGACCTTCATTCCACAAAGGTATAATTCACATCCACAACTTGAAGCTCTATTATAACACTTGCACCTCAGGTGCATACACAATCCGGTGGGAGCTTCATACTGACTTCTAATGAGGCTGGTACATTACTAACTGGATCTAACGTAGGGTCGTTATAGAATATGGTTGTTGTACTATCTCTCTTCTACCTCTGATATTAAGAGTGATTCTGCAATGTTCTCAATCATGATCTCTATAATTTTCTGGGTCCAATAATCAGATTCCCGATTTACTTAGTCTATGTAGTTTCCTCTTCCTTTTGATCAGCCTTTATGTAGGCTTAAGCTATCTTCCGATCTGCGGCTTCTGGTATTAGCTATTACTTTAGCCTTTAATGGGCACTATGGAATATCCATGATACAATATTTTAACAATTCAATCCTTTGTCTATGACCTGGACTCAATTCTTTCTTTTAACTTACACTAGAGTCTATTACGGTTGTATGATTGTCAACATATATGATGCTTGGATAATACTCCGAAATCTTAAGTGTGTTCATAACGTAACTAACTCTGGATCATTGATCGAATGATTCTTTCCGTTCCTTCTCAACATTCTTTAAATGTAAGCAATTACTTTTCCTGGTCTTCTTGCCCCCTTGTTGCGTGCATACTTAGCTTACCTTAGTGCCAACACATATTGAATTCCATACAACTCATGTGATCTTGAATATCACTTCTGATTTTACTTCCCGTTCATTAGCCACGGTAGGTGCCACTTCCTTATGGAGTGCATTCAATGTTGTGGTAAGACTTGTCATGCCCTAAAACCGAGGAGCGCGACCGGCGCTCAACTGAGTGAACCCGACTGAGCAAGCCTGTTAGATTTCATTCTACCCAAACTCATCCACAAATAGAGATAATACATATTATCATTAATTAAACTAAAATGTGTTCATGTCTACAATACCAATTCATTTCCAATAGTTTTATCATTTTTAAACTCTCAAATGGATAAGTAATACAACCACAACATAACATAGTTGTTCTTTCCCCAGCACCAATACATAACACACACTATGTCTACGGAGCCTCTATATATAAAGAAGAGTACAATGATAATACCGGCAACAAGGCCCCGGCTATACCTCAAATCGAATACACAAAGTACAAAACATACATGACCCCGGAATGAAGTGGGGCTCACCAAGTCAGCTGGGAAGAAGGTGTACTGCTATCACTGATCAATGTCTCCTGCTGTGGAACCACCTGCATCCATTTAAAGATGCAGCGCCCCCGGTAAAAGGGACGTTAGTACTGTCGAACAGTACCAGTATGAAAACTAAACACCAATTTAAGAATTCATAAATACCAGATGAATATGATGGACCAGTGCGGCAATAGTATAATATAGATAACCGTCTCAACCATAGGAAGCTTATTAAAAGCTATCAACAACATTTATAGGATTTAAGATGAGATCCTCCATAACCATCTTCACACAAAGCGGCCCCGCTGCCTCACCTCAATGTATGTAGGTGGATGTTTAACCACAGTACCAAAAACCTACACAAAGCGGCTATGCCGCCTCACCCCAATGTATGCGGGTGGTGGTGCCACAACAATACCAGAACTATACACAAAGCGGTCGTACTGCCTCACCCCAATGTAAGCGGGTGGAGGTGTAATCCCACAATACCATAATTCCTACACAAAGCGGCTATGCCGCCCCACCCCAATTTATATGCGGGTGGAGGTCTATCACAATCACACTCTCTATACCATAATCCCCACACTAAGCGGTCATGACGCCTCACCCCAATGTATGCGGGTGGAGGTGTATCACAATCATAATCTCTACACAACTTGGCATAATAACTTTCACATAAATCAAGACTAAAAATTATAACATGCGGATACATAATCTATAGTTTGGGACACATCCTCAATTTATAATGCAATATGATAAGAGCATTTGTAATACGAATTGAACATATATCTTCATCACAAAACTTATCGGAATACTCGATTTATAATCAACATCTCGGAACTCACAAGGATAATGAGAATTCCAACTCTTAAAGAAGAGTTTGGCCAACATACCTCACTTGAGCTTCCTTACACTCTAAATATTACGAAATTCTTAGCAACTTCAATCTATTTTAGAAATATAACAAATTAAAACAAAATTAGGAAGATGATCATGGTTCTAGCTCATTTGAGCATTTTATCAAACACTAGATGTGCATTAAGGTTTCAAGATCCTTTTATGGAGGATTCCATCATCCCACAACCCAATCTTTACAATTTTAGCTCAAAAATCTTTCTACACCCCTTGATAACACATGCATGTAAAATAACCAACCCTCTTGCCTAGAAATTATCTTGTTTATTATCCATTTCTACACAAAATTCGAAATTGAGGGTTAGGGTGTAGAATCTTACCTCTAGGATGAAGACCTAGTGAGTTTCCCTTCTCAATCTTTCAAAACTTGGGCAAGAATTGAAGAACAATTATTGGAGAACACCTTCTCACTCTAGGGCACCCTCTCTCACTCTAAAATGTCAGATAATAGCTCAAAAATGAACCAAAGAGTGTATTTAACGAAATAGGGTCGGGTTTTAAAAACCCAAAAATGAAGCTCTGGAACAGGTTCTGCGGTCGCATATGCGATCGCATAATGGTTATGTGGACCGCATATCGGTCGAATAGTTGGTTACAAAATAGCCAAAAGAACTGCCTATGTATGCAGTCACTATGCGTTCCGCATAACCATTATGTGGTCACATAATGCACCGCATAACAGTTATGCTGTCGCATAGTCGACCGCATAGCTGCTTGTAGAATATCCCTCTCCTGCTCACTTCTGCGGCCTTTATGCGGCCCGCAGAGTGATTATGCGGTCGCATAATGGACCGCATAAACGCACTTTTCCGGCAAAATTTTTCCTTTACTTTCCTGTGCATTGTTCAACACGTAAGCATAGTCCGGCACCATGAAACATTATTTTCTTTGCAAATTTTACCAGGCCTTACACTTAAGTACTTTAAAATTTTTCGGGGTGTTACATTCTCCCCCGCTTAGGATCATTTGTCCTCGAATGAGGGTCAAATTCTGTTATTAGCATCTTATGCAACTCAGTCTTTCATACCACACACCAGCAACCCCAAATTTGACTAAATCCCTAAATTTTCAAAAGTTTTGCCAGAGTTTCCTTTGTAATTAGGCCTATCCACCTATCAGAGAGCCCCAGAAACACATCCGAACAACATATACATATTCCAAAGACGTAACATAATACAAAACAACACCAACTGTGACCACATAAGCAATATATTTTCAGAAAGGAACACCCTTAACGCCAATTGTTCAAACGATACAAAATTCATAAAAAGTAAGTCTTATAATTTTCCTAGATCACAAATTTATAAATATATGGTCATTCAAACAAATAAGGATACTTTTTCTTCATTTCTTCCTCAGCCTCCCAAGTAGCCTTTTCAACCTGTTGGTTTCGCATTAGCACTTTTACGGATGTAATTTCTTTATTTCTCAATTTTCGGACTTGTCGATCAATAATAGATACCAGAATCTCTTCATAAGTCAATTCTTCATTAACCTCTATAGTCTCAATCGGAACAATGACTGTCGGGTCTCCAACTACTTTCTTTAACATAGACACATGAAACACCGGGTGTACTAATGACATCTCAGGTTGTAGCTCAACCTTGTACGCCACCTCACCGATCCTCTGAATGATTTTGTACGGTCCGACATACCTCGGACCCAATTTCCCTTTCTTACCAAATCGCATTACACCCTTCATGGGGGAAACTTTCAATAATACCCAATCATCTTCTTTGAACTCCAAATCCCTACGACGAACATCCGAATAGGATTTCTGATGACTCTGAGCAGTCTTCAACTGCTCCTTAATGATTTTAACTTTTTCCATAGCATGCACAAGGTCTGGCCCTATCAAATCTGCTTCCCCAATTTTGAACCACCTAATTGGAGATCTACATCTCCTACCATATAAAGCCTCGAACGATGCCATCTGAATGCTAGCATGATAGCTATTGTTGTACACAAATTCTATAAGTGGTAAATAATCATCCCAACTACCTTTGAAGTCTAGCACACAAGCACGCAACATATCCTCAAGCGTTTGAATAGTCCGCTCTATCTGCCCATCAATTTACGGGTGAAAGACTGTACTGAGATTCACCTGAGTACCCAAACCTTGCTGAAATTTCTTCCAACAATTAGCAGTGAATTGTGCTCCCCGATCAGAAATGATGGAAACTGGGGTGCCATGCAACCTGACTATTGCTTTGATATACAACTAAGCATACTACTCCGCTGTATTGGTAGACTTAACCTTTTGTGTGCTGACTTCGTGAGTCTATCCACAATCACCCAAATTGAGTCAAACTTGCACGGAGTGTGCGGTAATCCTACCACAAAGTCCATATTAATCATTTCCCATTTTCACATTGAAATTTCTATATTCTGTGCCAACCCACCGGGCCTTTGGTGTTTGGCCTTCACTTGTTGACAATTTGGACATCTTGCCACAAAGCCTACCACATTCCTCTTCATATCATTCCACCAATAGACTTCCTTAAGATCATGATACATTTTCGTAGAACCTGGGTGCACAGAATACCTAGAAGTGTGAGCTTCAGTCAAAATTCTTTCACGGAGACCATCCACATTTGGAACACATAGTCGCCCTTGGTACCTTAGTGTACCATCATCCATGCCAAGAGAAAAGGCCATGGTCTTATGTTTATGAATCCCCTTTTTTAATTGCACCAACAATGGATCGTTGTATTGCTTCTCTTTGACTTCCACAACCAGTGATGATTCAACCCTATTTTGCACAATTACCCCTCCTTCACTAGAGTCTGCAAGATGAACTCCCAAACTAGCCAATCAGTGAACTTCTTTGGCCAATGGCCTTTGATATGCCTCCAAGTGTGCTAAGCTACCCATAGATTTTTGGCTGAGAGCATCCGCCACAACATTAGCCTTCCCTGGATGGTATAAAATATCAATGTCATAATCCTTGAGTAATTCAAGCCATCTTCTCTGCCTCAGATTCAATTCATTCTGTTTGAAAATATATTGAAGGCTCTTATGGTCCGTGAATATATCCACATGGACCCATATAAATAATGATGCCAAATTTTCAATGCAAATACCACCGCCGCGAGTTCTAAATCATGTGTTGGATAGTTTTTTTCATGATTCTTTAGTTGCCTAGAAGCATAAGCTATCACCTTCCCATGTTGCATTAATACACACCCAAGCCCGATTCTTAAAGAATCACAATATACCACAAATCCCTCTATACCTTCTGGTAGAGTCAACACCGGCGCCGTAGTCAATCTTGCTTTCAATTCCTGGAAACTCCTTTCACAAGCATCTGACCATTTGAACTTAATTGCCTTCTGCGTCAATTTAGTCAATGGAGAGGCAGGAGTAGAAAACCCCTCCACAAACTTTCTGTAATACCCAGCTAAGCCTAAGAAACTGCGAATCTCTGTTGGAGTTATAGGCCTCGACCAATTCTTCACAGCTGAAATTTTCTGAGGATCAGCCTTAATTCCCTCACTAGAAACTACATGACCCAAGAATATGACTGATTCAAGCCAAAATTCACACTTTGAAAACTTTGCATATAACTGGTGCTGATACAGGGTTTGCAGAACTACCCTGAGATGATCGGCATGGTCCTCTCGACTTTGTGAGTATACAAGTATATCGTCAATAAACACTATCACAAAAGAGTCGAGGAATGGCTTAAAAACTCGATTCATAAGATCCATGAAGGCTGCTGGGGCATTTGTTTGCCCAAAAGACATCACCAGAAATTCAAAATGCCCATACCGGGTCCTAAAAGCTATTTTCGGAATATCCCGCTCCCTGATCTTCAATTGGTGATACCTAGATCTTAAATCAATTTTGGAGAAGTACCTGGCACCTTGCAATTGATCAAACAAGTCATCTATCCTTGGTAGTGGGTACTTATTTTTGATTGTTACCTTATTAAGTTGCCGATAGTCAATACACATACGTAGTGACCCATCTTTCTATCTTACAAAGAGAACAGGTGCGCCCCAAGGCGACATACTAGGTTGGATGAAACCCGTTTCTAACAAATCTTTCAATTATTCCTTTAGCTCCTTCAATTCTGCTGGTGCCATTCTGTAGGGTGGAATAGATATAGGATGTGTGTCTGGCATCACATCAATCCCAAAATCAATCTCCCTGTCTGGTGGGATCCCAGGGAGTTCATCCGGAAATACTCCCGGAAATTCATTCACAACAGGCACGGACTCAAGCGTAGGTGCCTCAGCATCAGTGTTCGTAACCCGAACCAAATGGTAAATACATCCCTTGTTGATCATTTTCGTGGTCTTAAGATAAGAAATAAACCTACCCTTCGGCACTACATCATCACCCTTCCACTCAATAACTGGCTCATTTGGAAATTCGAACCTAACAGTTCTGGTTCGGCAATCAAGCTTGGCAAAACAAGAGTAAAGCCAATCCATCCCCATTATCACATCAAAATCGACCATTCTCAATTCAATAAGATCGGCCACGGTGTCTCAACTACGCAATGTGACAACACAATCCCTATAAACCCGCACGGCCAAATAGATTCACCAACCAGAGTAGATACAGAGAACGGCTCATGAAGCTGTTCTGGTTCCATCCCAAATTCCATAGCAACATAAGGTGTGACATATGATAAAGTGGAACCGGGATCAATAAAAGCATATACATCATGAGATTGGACAGTCAATATACCTGTGACAACATCTGGAGAAGCCTCTGATTCCCGACGTCTCCGCATAGCATAAAATCTGCTGGGTCCTCCCGAATTCTGTGCACCACCCTTAGCTGCACCGCGCCCTACAGGTGTTAGAGTGCCTCGAGCTGGAGGAGGTGCTGCGGATGTAGTAGCTGCAGAACTGGCTGGCTGTGCCACACCTCTGCCTATATTTTGGCGGGACGAGCGACAATCTCTCTGAATGTGACCCCACAAACCACACCCATAGCATACTGGTAGGTCTATGAAGCAGGACCCAAAGTGCATCCTCCCACACTTAGGGCATGGAAGCCTCCGCTGCTGAAACCTTCTGTCCGGCCGACCTTGTTAGTGGGGTCCCCTGTTGCCCTGACTGGGTCAAGATGACTGTGCACCCATCAAAGACTAGGCAAATGATTGGGATGGTCCTGATGATGCTCCCCTGAATGCCGACCTACCACCACCACCACCGGAAGAACTACCAAAGTTGCCCACGGACCGGGACTTGCTGCTACTTTGACGCTCCATTCTATTCTTCAATTTGCGGGTCTATGTGGCTTGAGCAAATGCCATCATCTTACCATAGTTCATATCGGAATTCAAGGTAGCTGTAGAGGCCTCATTGATAACCAAGGGGCTAAGGCCTTGTACAAACCGGCGCACTCTAGCCTCTATAGTGGGCAACATGTGAATAACATACTTGGACAGGCGTGCAAACTCCATATGGTACTCCCGCACATTCATACTACCTTGCTTCAGGCTTTGAAACTCAGCGGCACAAGCTGCCTTAGTTTCGGCAGGCAAGAAATGATCCATAAAGGCATCTGTGAACTCACCCCACTTTGCCGGAGGGCTTCCCTCCTCACGAGATTCCTCCCACAACTCAAACCAAGAGCAGGCCACCCCTTTCTGGCGGTAGGAGGCCAATTCTACTCCCTCCGTCTCTGTAGCATGCATAACCCGGAGAGTTTTGTGCATCTCATAAATGAAGTCCTGGGGGTCCTCCTCGGGATCAGCACCCATAAACACTGGAGGATCTAACTGAAGAAACTTGTTCACCCTGGAACTAGCAGATTCCCCTGGATGACTAGAAGAAGTAGGCCAACACTCAATCTTTGGGCCTGAGAAGCCACTAACTGTGTCAACATTTGTATGGCTCCCCTAATATCAATATCAGACACACCAGAATCGGAAGCTGGAGCTGGATGTGGAACTGGTATATCAGTTGGAGGAACTGTTGCACCTTCAGTAGGTATAGGGACAGGTGCGGTCTGATCAGTTGTAGTAGAGTTAGGAAGTGTAGTAACTGGAGGAATATTCTCACTCCTCGGGTGCTCACCCACATCATCAATTATACGATCAACTGTCACTCCTGGGGTGACATTGGCTCTTTGGCCAGTTCTTGCCTTCTTCTTAGGCGCCATGTACTAAAAATTAGAGCAACTCAGGAGTTAAAGGAGGAACAATCTTACAACAATCTTTATCGCACGATCAAGAACATGAAAGAAGGGTATTATTCCTAAATGCCCATGTAGCATCCTAATTATAGATGTGGTCGACAACACACCGATAATAAAGACTCTATTAGACATGGCTCCGAGACATCCTAGGACACTTTAAAACCTGGCTCTGATACCAAGTTTGTCACTCCACAAAATCGAGGAGCGCGACCGACGCTCAACCGAGTGAACCCGATTGAGCAAGCCTGTTAGATTTCATTCTACCCAATATCATCCATGAATAGAGATAATACATGTTATCATTAATTAAACGAAAATATGTTCATGTCTACAATACCAATTCATTTCCAATAGTTTTATCATTTTTAAACTCTCAAATGGACAAGTAATACAACCACAACATAACATAGTTTGTCTTTCCCCAGCACCAATACACAACCCACACTATGTCTACGGAGCCTCTATATATAAAGAAGATTACAATGATAATACTGGCAACAAGGCCCCGACTATACCTCAAACCGAATACACAAAGTACAAAAGATACATGACCCCAGAATGAAGTGAGGCTCACCAAGTCAGTTGGGAAGAAGGTGTACTGCTATCATCGATCAATGTCTCCTGCTGTGGAACCACCTGCATCCATTTAAAGATGCAGCACCCCCGGTAAAAGGGATGTTAGTACCGTCAAATAGTACTAGTATGAAAACTAAACACCAATTTAAGAATTCATAAATACCAGATGAATATGATGGACCAGTGCAGCAATAGTATAATATAGATAACCGTCTCAACCATAGCAAGCTTATTAAAACCTATCAACAACATTTATAGGATTTAAGATGAGATCCTCCATAACCATCTTCACACAAAGCGGCCCCGCCGTCTCACCTCAATGTACGCAGGTGGATGTATAACCACAGTACCAAGAACCTACACAAAGAGGCTATGCCGCCTCACCCCAATGTATGCGGGTGGTGGTGCCACAACAATACCAAAACTATACACAAAGCGATCGTACCGCCTCACCCCAATGTAAACGGGTGGAGGTGTATCACAATCACACTCTCTATACCATAATCCCCACACAAAGCGGTCATGCCGCCTCACCCCAATATATGCGGGTGAAGGTGTATCACAATCACAATCTCTACACAACTTGGCATAATAACTTTCACATAAATCACGACTAGAAATTATAACATGCGGATACATAAGCTATAGTTTGGGACACATCCTCAATTTATAATGCAATATGATAAGAGCATTTGAAATATGAATTGAACATATATCTTCATCACAAAACTTATCGGAACTCACAAGGATAATGAGAATTCCAACTCTTAAAGAAGAGTTTAGCCAACATACCTCACTTGAGCTTCCTTACACTCTAAATGTTCCGAAATTCTTAGCAACTTCAATCTATTTTAGAAATATAACAAATTAAACCAAAATTAGGAAGATGATCATGGTTCTAGCTCATTTGAGCATTTTATCAAACACTAGATGTGCATTAAGGTTTCAAGATCCTTTTATGGAGGATTCCATCATCCCACAACCCAACCTTTACAATTTTTAGTTTAACAATCTTTCTACACCCCTTGATAATACACGCATGTAAAATAACCAACCCTATTGCCCAGAAATTATCTTTCTTATTATCCATTTCTACACAAAATTCGAAATTGATGGTTAGGGTGTAGAATCTTACCTCTAGAATGAAGACCTAGTGAGTTTCCCTTCTCAATCTTCTAAAACTTGGGCAAGAATTGAAGAACAATTATTGGAGAACACCTTCTCACTCTAGGGCACCCTCTCTCACTCTAAAATGTTAGATAATAGCTCAAAAATGACCCAAAGAGTGTATTTAACGAAATAGGGTCGGGTTTTAAAAACCAAAAAATGAAGCTCCGGAACAGGTTCTACGGTCGCATATGCGACCACATAATGGTTATGCGGACCGCATATCGGTCGCATAATTGGTTACAAAATAGCCAAAAGAACTGCCTGTGTATGCGGTCACTATGCGGTCCGCATAACCATTATGCGGTCGCGTAATGCACCACATAACAATTATGCGGTCGCATAGTCGACCGCATAGCTGCTTGCAGAATAGCCCTCTCCTGCTCATTTCTGTGGCCTTTATGCGGCCCGTGGAGTGATTATGCGGTCGCATAATGGACCGCATAAACGCACTTTTCCGGCAAAAAATTTCCTTTACTTTCCTGTGCATTGTTCAACCCAAACTTTTCCTTTATGTGCATTGTTCTATAATCCTCAAACACGTAAGTATAGTTCGGCACCATGAAACATTATTTTCTTTGCAAATTTTACCAGGCCTTACACTTAAGTACTTTGAAATTTTTCGGGGTGTTACAAGACCATTTCCTCTTTAGGTCACTGTGCTTAGGCTGAAGCCTTCTTCCTTATTCCCTCATCTAGTCTTTTGTTGTTTTACTTAAGGAGGACCCTCTATCTCTTGTAAAGCTGCGAGATTATTGCATCGTATACTTGACGGAAATTTTGATGTTCTTCCTTGCCTATAATTATCCGTAGTTACTTATTTCCACGTCCTTGTGCTTCTAGGGTTACTCATGAACTGAAGTTTTGACTGTCATCCTAGTGGCATTCTCTTTAATTTACCTTTAACTACCCCAACTCCTATATGAATATATCTCAAGGATCACGATGTCATATCTGCGAGACTGAATTTCCATGTTAGGGTTCATTATGTTTATCTTGCACGATTTGTTGATTTATCTGTAACCTCTTATCTAGCCATAACTAGGCTCTTCCTGAATCAACTACTAACTGCTCGTTGGTCCATTTTCATATCTGTATTCCGCGCAATCCCTCTTGAGTTATTCCCTTTGTCTTAACTTACGTCTTGCAGTGGCTCCTTATTTATCAAAAACATCTCGGGTAGGAACCCTTACTTCCTTTCCTTGACATCGTGTTTGCATAATGTTCTGGAATCGTAGCATATCTGCAGGATAAGTTCAATCTCATTCCTTTCACATTTTTTTATCGCATTCTTCATTTACCATTCCATAGTTACTAGAACCACTTAATTCTAACTTAATGCCACATCACTCCATATTCCCTGTTTTAGGGGAGTACTAAGATTTAGCGCTACGATGATCTACGTATAGATGTTTTACCTCTTCTTCTTTGGCATCTTTTCACATCATCGATGATCCTTACTCGCCTCGGGTAATCCTTCTGTACCAAGGATAAAAAATTTCCTTACTCGCGAGGGTGAAACTTAGTATAACTGGCACATATAGTCCCTTAAGTTTAACTTTGCTCACATCGCTTGCTTTTAGGGAAGCGTCTTCCTGAATGACCATTCCCTGAATTTCTCATGAATCTTCTTCTGTTGTCCATTCTATTATCGCCGGAACAAAATATGAAATTCTCATGATGTCGACCATTATCAAATCACTCAATCCCTAATTCATGTTTAGTTTACCTTGTTCACCAGTCCATACTAATTTCTATTACTCTGGGGTCTAACTTTTTCTTTTGGTAATCACGTTAGAGTCACAAACTTATTTTTCAAAATTAGGACATGACTTTGTGGCCTATATTCTTTTGTTGTCTCAAAGCTTGTCACCTCTCGTCTTTTCCTTCACTTGATTATAGACTCTGTAATATTGTAATCATTTTTTTCTACCCTTGTCATCCATGTATCATATCTTACTCATAATGCTTCATTGACCCTCTTCTTGTTTTCCGCTAACATCTATGTCTATTACTTTATTTTGAAAACTTCAACAAGACATTCTTTTACTTTTAGCTCCCCTTACTCCATCCATTGGCTCTTCGAATCGCCTAACATTATTTCTCTACTAGGGACGGGAGTCACACTAAGATAATATTTATCCCTTCCAGGCTTCCAATGCCTATCTTTTTAGTACTCATATCTAGCCGTACCATTTTAGAGTGCACCATCTAGGTATCTCACAAGGAGATCTATTAGGATATTTGAAATATCCTTCAGAAATGTCAGCTAACGCTAACAATCCATCCACCATTTTGGGTTACCCTAACCCTAGCTAGATCCTGACATCCTGCCTTCTCTTATACTAATTCTGTTAGCCCCATAGGGCATAAATGAGATGGGTGTGGACGATTGTACATACCTCTACTACTATTGAAGGTAATTCAAAATGCTTATATCTCCCTTCCTGGATGGTAAATAATGATAATCTTCACTAGCTGGGTACCTCGTACCCTTTTTCATCTTTCTTCTTTTACTTGTTGAAGCTTGTATCTACCTTCTGAATCTCTCGTTGCTTTTTACCATATGGGTGGATAGATATTCATGCCTTAGGGCTCCTTTTCCAGAAGCTTACACATCTTAGTACACACATGATCTGCTGAATATCTCATATTTATCCATCATAAGCATGATGCAAAAATCGAGCTCCTCTGACTCAATTCTTCCACAGTTATATCTCTTACCAACCGTCTTTTTGGATGTAGGCATGGTCGTATTATGAATAAGATAGAGTTTAGGAAATTGAGTTCTTACAACTGAGCTCTACCACACGATCTAGAGTAAGAAGAAAGAGTGACAATCCTAAATGCCCTGTAGCCTCTTGCTTATAAGTGTGGTGCACAACACACCCATAAATAAGACTCTACTAGACACGGCTTGTAGACTCCCTAGGACATAACTGCTCTGATACCACTTTTGTCACGACTCAAACCGATGGGTTGCGACGGGCACTCGGTACCTTACTCAACCGAGTACCAACATAACGTATCTTTTCGGATCATACTATCATAAATAACTGAGCTAGAGAGGCTGTCGTGAGATAGGTAGAATACAACATATAATACCAACTTATACATAAGACATAAGGGCCTCTAAGCCAAAATAACCACTCGTACACTGAACATAGGCCGACAAGGCCATACAATCTTTTACTACATGACATCTATCTACAAGCCTCTAAGAATACATATTTGTCATAAAGGTCAGGACATAGCCCCGCCATACATAACAATACACGTCTAAATCATATTGACCAAAGAAGCAACTCCGGAGCAAATGGAGCGCACCAACACCTTTTGTTGAGCTGATAGCTTACTTGGAGGGCTCATAACCTGTCTATCGGGACCTGCGGGCATGAAACGCAGCGTCCCCAGGCAAAAGGGACGTCAGTACAAATAATGTACCGAGTATGTAAGGAATGAAAATCAGTAAATAATAGACATGATAGAAACATGGAGTAAAAGACTCAACATGTAAATCTGAATAACTTTGTGAATCATTAATATTTACAATGCCATGCATATGCGTATAAATGTCATACCATGCATAGGTATATACATTCATAATATCATCAAGCCTATGAGGGCATCCCATCATATCATTTCGGCCACTGTGGTTAAATCATCAACGTATACCAGCTGATCAGGTGGTGGTGAGTATATAACGCCGTAACCTTTTCCATATCCCATATACATATATATACATATATATACGCGTATATACCGCCATCTTGTCATGGGTTAATGTGCATGTATAAATAAATGAAATGCATATGAAACACGTTAATAAGATTTTCTCTGAATGTCATAAAAATAATATACATGTCGGATAAACTTGATCAAATATGTATTTTTCTGAGACCCATGAACAGAATATATAATAATAATTCACATGGTGAATCAAGAATATAGACACCCCTAGTATTTTTATGAATAGAGTCATTTATGGAAGTTGTGCATTTGCTCGTTTCGTTCATGTCGTATAGATTATGCCAAAAAAAAAGAAGGGATAACCTTAACATACCTGAACCGATTCTCTTGACAATCCTCTAACACCCGTTAATTGCGACAAAACACGGAACAAGTCGTATGAAAAGCTTGAAGCAATCACGTTGCTATGCAAAGAAAATCTTGGACGAAACCTTTCCTTAAGAACTTAGCAACAACGTTGCTATCTGGAAAGTGAATTAACGTTGCTATGTTACTTGGATTAGAAAGTGATTTGAATTGTAACCTTTCTATGTGCTTGGCTGAAACTCTCTTAAGAGACTAGAAAGTGACTTGAATTATGAAGTTTCAAATGAATTCTTGGAGTTCCATCCATCACTTTTGCATTCCAAAGACTTGGAGTTTCAAATGAATTCTCTAATTGTGTTAGTTGGTAGGCCCCACTAATTTGATGACTAGTCTTCTAAATGTGCCATGTTGCTATATAACTCAAAGAGTCATTTCTTTAGCTTTCATTGGCTGCCATGTTAGGGGCTTCAATTTTATCCAAAGATTTTTAATTAATCTCCCACTAAAATTTATTAATTCTCTAATTATACGTATAATTAAGAATTATCTCAAATTACTTCAAATACTACTCACTTGACACACTTTATGTACCCTACTATCATGGTCATGTGGTACCTTGTATGACACTAATCCATAGATACCGGGTATTGTAGCTCGAGCCATATTTTATCCCAACATGTTAAACTTTGACGAAAATTCATTTCCTTCGATTTGCTTACCCTCTCACCTTCACGAATTTACACATCACTTGTTTGAAGTAGCACAATACTTATAATCCTAAAATAATCTCATTCCCGATCTTACGTCGATTAACTTTCGATGAAATTTTAACGTACAAAAATGCGGGATGTAACATCTCATTTCCGAGCATTCATTAATTTATTTATGGCGTACTCTCACGTACGAAAATATGGGGTGTAACAGTGTTATGAAATCCTATGGACGGTCTATGAAATGCATAGGTATATTATGTTATGAAACCCTATGGACGGTCTATGAAACGCATAGGTATATTGTGTTATGAAACCCTATGGACGGTCTATTAAACACATAGGTTTATTATGTTATGAAATCTTGTGGACGGTCTATGAAACGCATAGGTATATTGTGTTATGAAACCCTATGGACGGTCTATGAAACGCATAGGTATATTGTGTTATGAAACCCTATGGACGGTCTATAAAACGTATAGGTATATTATGTTATGAAATCCTGTGGACGGTTTATGAAACACATAGGTATATTGTGTTATGAAATCCTGTGGACGGTCTATGAAACGCATAGGTATATTGTGTTATGAAATCTTGTGGACGGTCTATGAAACACATAGGTGCATTGTGTATGAGATGTATAGGTGTACGGTATAAATAAACACTAAGGACTGCCTATGAAACACATAAGTGTATAATATATTATATGTTCCACGTATAGATCATATGGCTCGGTTGACCCTAAAAGAAGTTTAGAATGATGCAAGTAAAATAAAGCCTGATATTTGAACCTATGCGATGTTTCTTAGTCTTTTGATGTACTTTAAGTGCATCTTATTTGAGTTACTGTATTTTTAAATGTTGTTCTGTCTGCCTTTCATACGAGTACTATTCCACATATACTCACGTCCCTTTTGCCGGGGGCACTGCATCTTTTAATGGATGCATGTGATTCCATAGCAGGCGGCACTGATTAGTGATAGCGGTACACTCTCTTCCCAGCAGACTTGGTGAGTCCCACTTCACTTCGGGGTCATGTATCTTTTGTTCCTTGTGTATTATGTTTGAGGTATAGGCGGGGCCTTGTTGCTGGCATTATCATAATACTCTTTTGTATCTTTAGAGGCTCCGTAGACATAGTGTGGGTTGTATATTGGTGCTGGGGAAGTCAAACTAGTTATGTTGTGTTTGAATTACTTGTTCCATTTTAGACCATGAAAATGTGTGTGAAATTTGAGACTTTAAAATGAAGTAACAAATGGTAAGAATTGGTATTGCAGACCTGATCACTTTATTGATTGATTAATGAAAATATGTATTCTCTTTATTCATGGATGAGTTTGGGTAGAAGGAAATCTAACAGGCTTGCTCGGCCGGGTTCACTCGGTAGAGCGCCGGTCGCGCTCCCTGAGTTTTGGGGCATGACAGATTATCCCTGGGAACTATGTTAATTGTGATATTTTGAGGTGATGCACATGCTAGGTGACAGGCATATGGGCGTGCACCAGGGTAATCATGATCCGAATTGACTTTTAGACTATTACCAGATTTGTTTTGCTGTTCTCTCTTGTTATATCCGTGTTCTTCCTACTTGTTTGATTATCTAAGTTGTGATTCATGTTAGAAATCATGTTTAGGCTATGTGATTATTTGGTTGAGATCTAATGAGACTATTTCTGTTGTTTTGGGCTATCCGATTTAACTGTAATTATACACTCAGTCATGATTCTTGATTTGCATATTATATCTCAGTCTCTGTTCATTATTTGTTGTTACATCACACGTTGTTGTTTTTCATATGTGGTGCCATTTGGGCTGAGTGATATGAGATTGTGAGCCCGTGAGACTTGAGAGGTTGATGACTGAGATGGGCCTGAGAGCCATGTTGAAAGAATGTTATGTGGATTGGGCTGCACGCCGCAACAGGCCATATTGGCTTTATTATTATTATATGGATCGGGTTGTACGCTGCAATATGCCTTATTATTATTATTATTATTATTATTATTATTATTATTATTATTATTATTATTATTATTATTATTATTATTACTACTATTATTATTATTATTACTATTACTATTATTATTATTATTATTATTATTATTATTATTATTATTATTATTATTATTATTACTATTATTATTATTATTACTATTATTATTACTATTATTATTATTATTATTATTATTACTATTATTATTATTATTACTACTACTATTATTATTATTATTATTATTATTATTATTATTATTATTATTATTATTATTATTATTATTATTATTATTATTATTATTATTATTATTATTATTATTATTATTATTATGGATCGGGCTGCACGCCGTAGTAAGCCATATTGGCTTTTTATTAGCGCTTGAGCAGGATCTGCCCCTCCGGAGTCTGACATACCAACAGTGAGCGCATGCACAATAATATATACACGGGCTTTGGTGAGGGGCTTTTGAGCCAGGCACCCATATAGTGCTGAGTGATTTTGTGTGTGTGATTGAGTGGGGGCATTGAGCCAGGCATCTTGAGTGGGCTGATAGTGAGGGTACTTGATGATATCACTATGAAAACATTTATTTGACATGAATATTTTACATGTAGGCATAGAGATGTATTTTTGTCATGCTAGATGGTATATGACATTTGATGACTTGACATGTATATTGACAGGTAGGCATAGAGATGTACTTTACTCATGTTATTTGGTAAACGAAAAGTCTTATTTGATGTTGTAAATTGGAAAGCACAATTCTTTTTGATAAACACATGTTTAATCGATTTCAGTGGTGAGATTTGGTCTTGAGTGTTGTACTTGAAAAGCATGTCTACTTTTCCATAGATGTGAACGAGTTGTGCATGATAATTCCTTTGAGCTATTTGTTGTTACTATCATCATTATATCCTGTGTTGTTATTGTTATTGTCCATTGGTAATTTGGACTCTGACATTCTTCCGAGCTCGTCACTGCTTTCAACTTGAGGTTAGGTTTGTTATTTATTGAGTACTCATACTACACTTCTGCACCTTGTGTGCAGATCTTGGAGCTGATGTTGCTGTGTATGGCAGGAGCTGGCATTGAAGATATACCTGCTTTCCGGTTATAGCTGCCACTTGTCCTTGGTAGCTTTAGAATTGCAAATCTGTTTACATATATTTCGAACAGATGATGTATTTATTTCGTACCAGCTTTGTAAATTCAAAGTCTTAGAAGCTAATGATTTGTACTACCAATCGTTGGGATTTTGTATAGAAGTTCAGTATTTTTCTCATTGGCTCCTATTATTCTCATTTGAGTTGTGTTGTATGTTATTTGGCTTGCCTATTGGGTTCGGTTTAGGTGCTATCACGACTAGTTGGATTTTGGGTCGTGACATCCAATATCTGAAACCCAGTACAAGACCCGACTCTCACATCCATACACCGTATAAGTCTGAACAAGCTGTATCAGGCTATAACCATAATCCAAGATGTAATCACATGATATACCACATAACTCAGATACTCATAACAATAACTTCCGGCCACAATAGCTACTCAAAAACAATCCCCGTACCAGTAATAAACCTCATATCAAATATAACCTCGTTCTAACCTTTCGTACACTGCCAATGATGAAAGAAACACGCAGGAACTCATAACCACTCATCAGATTATCAAGTCATGGAGCTCTCTCGTCCGACAAAGACCATAGCCAAATTCTAAGCTGATTAGTGACATTATTCTTTCAAACATACCGTAATCAAATATGACAACACTCGTTCCGGATCCAATAACCTCACCTCATCCAGTACAAGATGCTCTACTGACATGCTCTACCAACATAACCTAAAGCCACAAACCTGCAGTTCGTGCACCAAAAAGCAACAACCCAAATGTACAAAAAAATGAATAGTGACTCAAACGAGAGAACCGTCTCGCAAGCTCAACAGGTATCACCACCAGCGCACTGCTATGAGCCCATCACACATAGTAGAACCAAGACACATGAATCTAATACAAAGGATCATATCCGAACATAACTCCACTACAATGCGTGACCCCATCCAAGGATCGGTCCATATGAAATACCTTAAACTATGATCCTCACAATCAACAACCATAAGCATATCAACCACGAATACACGACGTGCATGGCCATAACCATGGAGAATCAAACAGCACAATATACCACAAACCGAAAGACAATAACCAAGGCGCAACCAACCATTCAACACCCCATGAGCCATATCGCTCGAATTCCGCTACTAGGCCTAAACCGAACTCCATCACGTGCTCCAATCTACTACCAAGCTGTCCTATTTCTCCGAGTTCCTCCCGAAGTGCTTTCAAGTCAAAATTTCTCCTTGCCAGTATGCCGCGATCCTTAACCAAAGCCCACCACAAGAGGTCCTAGCATGAAGCCACATCGCCTTTAGATCATAAGCAGCTGTATTCCCTCTTAAACACCTAAAAGTACCGCAACCAAAGTACCCACTATGAAGATACCTTATGTGGATCTGAAGCCGTTTCTTTAACCTCTCTGATACTGAAATGTAGAATCCATGATGATACAGAAATACTGCGAGTCCCGACACCATCCAATGCAAATTTCAGAACTTAGCCTTTACAAATCTAAAAATTCCTCAAATACCGCATATGATTCTTGAACCCATTGGAATCTTGTCAAGAGTCATCCGCTCTGCTCTAATATCAAATGTACCGCTAATATGAGCCGAATGACTTGTGCTCCATTAGCACACAAGTTTTTTAAGAAGTAGCCCATATCTCTAAGAAACTGAGCGAGTCCCTTATCTTAGCACATTACATCTACCATAATTAGTAAGCCAAATCATTCTGAGATTCCCAATATGTTCATAAAGTATAATACATCATGCATCCAAAAATTTCCTTACACGAGTCATCCTTAAAACTAACCTCTGTAAGTCATAACTGATCCTCAAATATGCCTCAGACTAAAACCAATACAACACATAACCATGTAATTAATTCATGGATAGTAGACTCCTCACTTGGCTCAAAGCCATAGAACACAACAACTGATAACCCACAATACCCTTACGCCATTACTGCCATAATCCTGCACCATAATTCAACTAAATCCTTCATAACCTCATGTAACACGAATCATAAAAATACCTCAATTCATTTGCTGAACTCACCTTTCTCCTTGTGAAAGTCAAGCCAACTTCTTGTAGCGATCCAAACTCAAATTGCAACACATGCAACCCAGCGGTAGAAAGAAACTCTCCACAGAATTATCATATAAATCACGCATCCTCAAAACATCACGTAGGAGATAGCCCACCTTATTAGCCTTAAACTAGCATGTCTCTATGTCCTTTCATGGACACGACCACTATGCAATCACTAAATCTTCCCGAGTCTGAACTCGTCACCTAGACATAAGAACCTATTTCATCCCACGAATGAACAACATGAAAGATTCCTTAACGTAGTCACAACCTGAGATTGTAAAACATATCAAGACAGAAATCAAGCATCCATAGTCCTTTCACATCCCAATTGAAATTCTTCTCGTCACATCCAAACCATCTAAGCACATCCCACAGTCATATACTCCATCTGTTTCAATTTAGATGACACACTTTCTTTATTAGTTCGTTCCAAAAAGAATAATACATTTCTACAATTAGAAATAATTCAACTTTAAACTCTTCATTTTACCCATTTTACCCTTAATGAGAAACTATTATAGCCACACAAATGTCATAGTCCCATAAAGTTTTTACTCTTTCAGCTTTTAAGACCACAAGTTTCTAAAGTCTTCTTTTTTTTCTTAAACTCCGTGTCGAGCTGAACTACCTCATCTAAATTGAAATGGAGGGAGTAATACTCATCATATAGTTATCCAAACACTCACAGAGCTGCAAGTCCCACTCCTAGGGGCACTATAGGACATACGAGTCCAAAAGCAAATACTCACACAATTGATACCATCGAGCCCAAGCTGCGGTCAAAACCCGGCCTTAATTCTTCCAGACTGGACCATAACCACAACAATGAGTACACATCTCGCACCTCATCCATAGAATCTCAAGACATCGATGCATATCTAATACCGAGCGCTCAACATAACAAATGAGTGAGTGGGAAGAATTCAAAGAGATAGGCTTTAAGCTGAATCAATGCCGCACGATAAGGAAAGAAAGATGGAAATTTTATCCTAAATGCCCTGTAGCCTCTTGAAGATAGGTATGTACGTCATCATACCGGTCCGCAAGACTCTACTAGACATTCGCTCATGACTCGTAGAACCTATGAACCTAGAGCTCTGATACCAACTTGTCACGACCCAAAATCTGACTGGTCGTGATGGCACCTAACCTAATCCACTAGGTAAGATAAGTAACAACAAACACAATTCAATTGAGAATAATAAGGGATCAATAAATGAAACAACTGAAACTTTATACAATAACCCAAGGACTGGCAGTACAAGTCATGAGACACTAAGGCTTTAGGTTTACAAAGTTGGTATGAAAATATTTACAATGTCTGTTTGAAATATACATACACAGAACTCAAATCTAAACTACCAAGGACAAGTGGTAGCTATGTCTAGAGATCAGGTACATATTCAATACCGACTCCCACCATAATCAGCAGCATCAGCTCCGAGATCTGTACGTAAAGTGCATAAGTGTAGTATGAGTACAACCAACCCTATGTACTCAATAAGTATCGTAACTAACCTCAGCGAGGTATTAGAAGCACGAATTATAAATAATACTCACCAGTCACCTGTACAAGTTCTTAAATCCAACAAGTATAGAACATATATGTGATCAACTCAAGAAAACATAGGTAAAACCACATTGGTGCTCACAATTCTTTGTTTTAAAGTGTGCTACTCAGTCAATACTCTAGCATATAAGGAAAATGCGCAAGTAAATCGGGTAAGCGGTTAAGGAAATTTCACGTAAAGATGAAATGCAATAACCAAATATCAGTCTATTGTGGCGCGCAACCCGATCAAAATAACAATAAGCTAATAAGGCCTCTTGTGGCTTACAACCCGATCCAAATAACAATAACTAGCTCTTTCAGAGCTCACATCAACCAGAAACCCGTCGGTTTCTCACAATCCGCGTGTACACCATCAAGAGAGAAACATAAGAGGATGATCCTAGGGGGATGGATCCGTATCCACCCACAAGCACGGCCAATTCAAAGTGCTATCAGCCTGGCATGGTCACAAGCTCAATATCAACAGCATGGACAACTCACGTGCTCCATGGACAACTTACCATAATATCAGTGTCAAGATCCGCACGGATAAGTCACGTGCTAATAATCAAAATTCGCCCGACGTGGTCAAATGTATAACAACACAATTCGCTTAGCATAGTCACAGGCATAACATCACACTCCGCCTGGCGTGGTCACATGCATAACAACACAATCGAGTCCAAATCATATCACACATAAGCAAATATATAAGAACACATGTATGTGATGAATGAATGTCATATTTCACGCTCCTGGACTGGTATAATGGCATGTCAAAGTGTAGGCATGTGCAAAGTGTTCTATCATAACTCAATCGGCAATTTCATCACAGAAATAGCATTTGTTAGGTTCCTTCAGGGATTTAGCCTCTATGTAAGCTCAACCATGGATCAAATAGTTCAAAAGGTAACAAATATGAGAAACATCACAGTTTAAAACTTAACAGTCAATTCAAGGTATATCATAGCCTAAGCACTACTCCGAACATGGATAAATACCCTGGTGCTCGCATATGGGCTCAACCCTCACACATATGATCACTCATAGCAAGTAGCCATCACAAATAACTCAGGCAACTAGTTCCTCAACCAAGTTTAGATAAGATACTTACCTCAAGCAAGATAAATCAAATACTGAGCAAGACAAGCAATACTCTATAAGCTCCATCCCACACAAATCGACCTCCGAACGGCTTGAAACTAGCCAAAAGCAACTCAAAAATATCCAATACCGCCAAAGAAAACAAACCCAATCGATAAAGGTCAAATCTTTAATAAAATACTCAAAGTCAACCAAAATGTTAAACCCAAGCCCGCACCTCGGAACCCGAAAAAACTTACAAATTCCAACAATCCATTCAATTATGAGTCCAACCATACTAATTTCACTCAAATCCGACTTCGAATCGATGTTCAAATCTCAATTAATCACTTTAGGAATGTTTTGACAAAACCCCCCAATTTCTCTTTTAAATTCATAATCAAAATGCCAAAATCAAAGAAGGAATCATGGAATATAATCAAAACCGAGTAAACAATACATATCCCAATCCATGTGGTGAAAATCCCCTCCAAAATCGCCCAAAACAGAGCTCCAAATCTCAAATCGAGTATAAAATAACTCAACCCTTGAAATATATAACATCTGCCCAGCATTTTCGCATATGCGAACCAAAAGTTATTTCTACGCTGTCGCTTTTACGACCCAATCCATGCTTCTGTAGGAAAACACTGAAGCCCTGACCTTTCACACCTACGAAAAATCTTCCACTTCTGTGACATCGCAGGTGCGAGTATTTCTCCTCTTCTGCGCCAAATAGACCACTTCTACGCTATCGCAGATGCACTGGCATCTCCGCATCTACGGTCTCCTACCCCCAACTTCATATTGAGCTTCTGTGCTTCCAGTGCCGCATCTGCGGCTCTGCACCTGCACCCAAAGTTTCGCATGTGCGGTCACACTAGATCCCAGCCCAAGCCAGCAATAACCAACATGACCCAAAATAATTCGAAAGTCGGCTGAAACTCACCCGAGCCCCTCAGGACCCCATCCGATCATACCAACTAGTTCCAAAGCATAATACAGACTTACTAGAGGCTTCAAATTACACATAACAACATAAAAACAATGAATCTCACCTCAAATCAAACTTGATGAACTTTTAAACTTTTAAACTTTTAAACTTTCAACTTCCAAAACTTGTGCTGAACCATATCAAATCAACTCGGAATGACCTCAAATTTTGCAAAAAAGTTTCAAATGACATAACAACCCCATTCCAACTCCCGAAACCACAATTTTAACCCAAATTTACCAAAATCAGCTCCCGATCAAACATATGAACATTCTGAACCTTTAAATTTCCAACTTTTGCCAAATAGTGCCGAAACCTTATAGAAACGTCCAAATGCAATTCTGGGCAAACACGCAAGTGCAAAATTACTATTCAAACCTAATAGAACCATCAAAACTCCGATACAACGTCAAATATACAAAAGTCAAACTTGGTCAACTCTTCCAACTTAATGTTTCCTAGTTGAGAATCACTCTTCCAAATCAATCTCAAATCACCTAAAAACCAAAACCGATGATTCACACAAGTCATAATACATCATATGAAGCTACTCAAGACTTCAAATAGCTGAACAGAATGCAAATGCTCAAAACTACCGGTTGGGTCATTATATTTTCCCCCTTTGATGCTTCACACATGCGTATTTGTGATTTTATGACTTGCGGGGTTGGTTAGCTTCGTTTCAGGAAGG